>NW_020291006.1:600000-803811 GCF_003184525.1 Aspergillus sclerotioniger CBS 115572 | reverse complement strand
CATCTCCCCCTACTTCACTCCCCATGACCCCCCCATCAACCCTACCCCCCCAACAGGCTGCAACGTCACCCGGGCCGCCTACCTCGTCCGCCACGCCGCCATCTACGCCAACGACTTCGACTACGAGTCCTACATCGAGCCCTTCGTCGAGAAACTGCGCAACACCTCCCAGGACTGGACACACACCGACTCCCTCTCCTTCCTAACCAACTGGACCGCCCCATCACCGACGATCACCTAGAGAAACTCACCCTCGTCGGTCTCCAAGAAGCAACAACCCTAGGATATCAATTCCGCCAACGATATCCCCATCTCCACACCAACAAAATATGGTCCTCGACCGCCGAACGAACCACCAAATCCGCCCAGGGCTTCATCTCCGGCTACACCAACAACCAGACCCACATGGACCTGATCAGCGTCCCAGAGAGTAACACCACCGGCGCCGACTCCCTAACCCCATACAAATCCTGCCCCGCATACAGTTCCAGCTACGGCAGTTCCTACGAAAATGTACCCCCCCCCAATCCCTCCCTCCCTCCCTCCCCCCAACTAACCAACCAACCAACCAACCCAGACCTTCACAAAAACCTACACCCCCCCTAATCACCCGCCTCAACCACCTCGCCCCAACCTTCAACTTCACCTCCTCCGACATAACCGCCATGTTCGAGCTCTGCGGCTACGAGACCGTCATCCGCGGCTCCTCCCCCTTCTGCTCCCCCCACCTCTTCACCCCCACCGAATGGCTCTCCTTCGAATACGCCAACGACCTCATGTACTTCCATAACACGGGGTACGGCCGCCCGCTATCCCCAGTTCTAGGCTTCCCGTGGGTAAACGCCAGCTACTCACTCCTCGCCTCGAATACCTCGGACCAAGACATCTACGTGTCGTTCACGCATCGCGAGGTTCCCCCTACGGTGGTCACAGCGTTAGGGCTATTCAATAATAGTGCTTATTCGGGGCGGATAACGTTAATGAGAGTATGCCCGTGGGGGAGGTGAATTATGACCGGGCGTGGAAAAGTAGTCACATTTTGCCTTTTCTGGGCAATGTGGGGATGGAGAGGTTGGAGTGTGGTGGTGAGGGGATGGGTTTGAGGAGGGGGTGTATTTTAGGGTGCTGGTTAATGGGGCGGTTAGGCCGGTGGTGGGGTGTAGGGATGGGCCGGGGGGAGTTGTAGTGGGGAGGGTTTGGGAGTTTGTGAGGGGAGGGGAGAGGTTTGGGGGTTTGGGGGTGGTGTGGGAATGGGTCTGCCGTGGGGGAGTTGGGGATTTATTCTAGTTGAATGGAGAATGAAGTGGATGGTGTTGGTTGATACATACATGAGAGCTTATATCATTTTTTTTTACTTCACATACATACCGATTCAGGAATGATTGGATTTAATATCGGTTGGGATACAAGCTGGCTAGCTTGCGGTTGCGTTGTATCATACTAATGGATGAGTAGGGGGAATAGTGTTATTGGGGATTTTAATGCTGTAGGCCAGGTTATAGCTATCACAGCGAGGGCTGGTAATTATAATTATTCAGGTCCTATCCGGTCTTCTTCTGGTTAAAGTGCAAAAGTCCTTTTATTTTGTCTGGATCTTATTGAGTAATGATTCGGGGAAGGAAATATCAATGACCCACAGGGCTGTTACTATATAGCCAGAACATGGTATGATCTCTATATGCGACGTGACCCACAATTCGACGGTTGGAAGCTGATCTGTGTAGCTAATCATAAGTTCCGTTTCCACTGACCATAGAAACTGTCTCTGCCTATCTGACGTGGTATATACGTGCAAATGTGCAGCACTGAGGAGGCACACAAGATTGCCACTCCCTCAATATCCATCACCATAATCATATGTCTCATCCTCTGGGTCATAATACTCATCTTCGTACTCCTCACCCACGTCGTCTTCAGCAAGATACTCTTCATGCCCTGGAGGGTCTCTTTCCGGAGGAAACATGTTTCTTCCGAGACCAGAGGCCCTTGGTCCGGCAGCCCGTCTTGCAGCAGGGCCACCCCGGCCACGGTACCCTGGACCAGCAGAAGCGTGGGTAGATGACAACGGCCCTTTTCCTGGTTGCGGTACAGTTCGTGGTATCGCCCGAGCTTCCTGTTGGCTATCGAGATACTCCTGTGACGGCGGGTCATATTCAGGGAGCGGAGCTGGTTGTCTTTGAGTATTCTGGCGGTAGACTGGACGGGCCCTTCCACCTCTGGATTGCGCTCTCCCTCTGCCTGACCCACGAGGCGGATAGTAACTTCCTGGACGTTGTCTCTGGCGCGGCGGGTTGGGATTATAGACCGGACCGTCATCGTAATCGGCTGGGTCGTAATCATCCGCACGGATGGTCATATTCAGTGCTTGTTCCGCTTCAGTCTCCCCCGTTGTCTCGAGGAGGTAGTTGTCGAATCTCTGGATAGTCTGGGAAATTAGCTTGAATTGGCGATAGTCCAAGACATACTCTCCTTCCCGGGAAGGGGGGATATTCAAGTCGACTTCGTCGTGGGGTTCATCGGAGGGTCGATCGTTCTCTTCCGTGTTTTCGTTCCATTGGTCGGGTTTGGCGGATTGTACGTCGAAGTGTGCAAGGGAATATGCGGTCTGAAAGGCGTTGCGGATCTGTCGGCCGTTCCATCGATGGTCTGGGTTTCGTTCAAAGTGCCACTGAGCGTAGTGCAGAATACTCTTTTCATTGATGGTTATGGTCGGTCCTGGAGAGACTCCTTTATGTTTGGCGTATTGGTTCCGTGTGTTTCCCACCTTTTGTAACCGGCGGATGTTGTTCTTGAAGATGGCTAACGTTTGATCTAGATCGAGATGTTTGTAATACAAGCTCAAGTGGATACGTGACTTGAATGCCTCATCGAGGATACCGACTCGATTTGTGGTCAGGAACAGAACTCCACTGTAGTATTCGAGGACCCGGAGAAACACTGCAATGAATGAGTAAGTCGACGATATAGTATACAATAAGACTGACATACCTGACACCAGAGCATTCTGATTCAGATTGCTCAAATCACGACGAGTCAGGAAAATGTCGGCCTCATCCAACAACAGCACGCAATCCCAAAGATGTGCCAGGCGGAAGATTTCCTTGAGTTTGGACTCTACGGTACTGGGATCGAATCCAAGATCACCGCAGGTGATTGCAAACAAAGGCTTCTGATTTGCTTGAGCGACAGCTTCGGCCGTGGCTGTTTTGCCCACTCCAGGCACTCCATGCAAGAGAATGACAAGCCCAGAACCTTTGCCCCGAATCAAGTCCAGATTCAACTTTTCGTTCTGAAAGTGTGCCTTCACTAGAGCACGAACCATTCCCTTGTGCTCCTTGTCAATCTTAAGATCCTCAAAGACATTTTCAGCCTTTGAAATTGGCCTGAGCGATTGCACATCGAACCGGACAAACCTCCGCTCGTGAAAGGTATATCCGACGACGCGGCGAGGGAGAAGAATCAGGTCATCAGTCCCAAGTTCCTTGACTGAGCCACTTTTGAATTCTCGTAGGAATTTGTTCGTTTCGTAATCGCGGTCACTGAACTTGGCAATAAAGTCTTCGGATATCTGCAGGATCTCAGTTACCTCTCCCTGCAACAATCCTCCTTGGGAATCCCAATGTTTTATCATGTATTCATCCTCTCGGTCATCCCAGACGGCTTCCTGCCATCCTCCAAGAGTATGGCTTGATTTGGTGGCAAGCTCATCGTCGGATTTATGAGCCTCGACAAAGTCAATCATCACTGGACCGTCGACGTGCTCAGACCCCCCTCCAGTCGTTGGCTGCGCAGTTGTTGGTTCGTAGGCCAGAGTCCAGCCTTCGTAGTAGAGATATCTTTCAGCCAATGCGGCTTGGAACGACAGACCAACCTTCTGCTGCGAATCCAGTAGCGTTTCCCTCTCTTTGAGAAATCGGAGGGGGTAAACCTGCAAGGTTGTTATATCTTTCTGACCTTGGTAGGCCCTAATGCTAAATCGTCTTGGATAGGGCTCGTAGGAGACACCATTGAAGTCAATGAAATAGCACCAAAGATCTAGCTCTTGCCTGGAGTTCATCGGAATATCACACTGGGCGCCGCTTGGATACGTGTCGCGTGTAATCGTGTGGAGCCTCCAAACTTTCTGGGCGAGACCAGCTGGCTCAGGCCAGATTTGACCCGTGGGAGACTCCGATGCAGACGGAATGTAGACAAGCTCTCCAGGCTGAAATGTCATCCACAAGTCCACAAAGGAGACTTTCCGGTGGGTCGTTCCGGCCGCACGCTTCCAAAGAGGCGAGATTTCGGTCTCCACGAACTCGATGTACTTTCGAACCTGGCGTAGAGTGGTGACAGAATCCACAACCGGTCCTACAACTGATTCCACGGGAGCCATCGGCCGGAAAGTCTCACTCTCGGGATCCGAGCCGCCTTCAGAGGTTTTGGTAGATTTGGGCACGGCCGCAGAAGGGAGAGGCATATCAGGTGCCCCTCTCTGGTCTATAATGGACCAGCGTGACTCTAGAATCTCCAGACACTCCTTCATCTGCGGAAGGTAGTAGTGGAGGGCCAGAAAGGGCCGGTAGAAGACCCGTGGTCCGAGATTGGCCCATTTATCTCCATGGCCGGTCAACCGGGAGAGAAGGAGAAGGAGATGAGGCGACTGGATCCTCACACGCTGAATCCATGTGTCGTCATCTTCTCTAGTCTTGGATGACCCTCGTGGCGCTCGCATTCCCCAGTGTTCCATGCGGCGCTGATTGATTTCTTTCCATATATCTTGCGAGAGGCCCTGGTAACCGAGCAGAACCTCGATAATTGCGAGACCATCGTCCGGGGCATACCGATTTTTGAAACGATCATAGTCAAGATAGTCAACCTGGGCCTTCCAAAGCATTCTCTCCCGCCTTTCTGTCCACTCTTTCATCCTTTGCTTCTTGGCGTCCTCCGATTCTAGGTCTGCCGGAGGCGGGCCCACCAGTCTGAAATGCAGGCCATCCTGCTGGGGAACATCTCCGAGGAAGCTATTCACCGGTTCCTCCAAGGTTGTGGCTTTGGCGGGTGTGGAGGGTTCCATGATCAATCTATCCCAGAGAAATAAAGATATGCCCGCCACCGAAAGGCTCTGTCTGAGTAAAAGGTACCAGCACTGCTCGCCACGTATACCAATAGCCCGATGGTCCTTAGTTCAAGACGAAGACGGCCTCGGGAATTGGGCTGGACTTTATGGTTGGAACGAGATGGATGCGCCATCAGCGCCATAAGTGCTTGGCCACGTGACCCTCCCTCAACTGCTTCGCCGCTGCGATGGTCTCTGTCTTGCCTGCAATGAATCCGAGGCCACCGGGCTCATTCACCAATCACCTTGTGAGCCATTGCTCTAAGGATGTGCTCTGTATGGCCGAGCCCCTCAATCTATGACACTCCCTTCCTACTTTAGATTAGCGTCGAGATGCTAATGCAACTAACATCTTGGAGACCGATAAGCCAGGCCCATCCATGAGGGGATTTCCGCAACATGCCCAACAATGATTGTTTGCTCCGGAGCGGGGTGGAGTCAGCTGAAAGGCAGGCAGGTCCACATCGGCCACGTCGCCGTCAGCACTAGTTACCAGCTGAGCCAGCCTCACGATGCCCCCTCCCGTGTCATTTCTGGCGATAATCAGCAGCATCACATTCCCTACAACAATCAACAATGGTATATCCACGACAGCGCGAAGTGATAATATCGGGGAGGAATTGATTGGGCGATGAGATCATGAAAAAAAAAATCCAGCAGTCCATCGTATGTGCGGATGCACCATCGCGCACCATCCCTACTTAGTAGGTAGGCTATGCAGCCCCTCTGGGAAGGATCAGCGGGCGACTTCTGCTGCAGTGATATTCCATCGCTCATCGACCCCGAAGGTGGGACATCACCGTCGAGCATTCAAGTGCAGCCATGACTACGTCTATGGGGAATTCCAATCCCTTAGAATATACTGCCTCAGCTGTGGCCTTCATCAGCTCCGAAGGCCCCGACATTCATCAAGGACTGGGGGGTTATTCACAGTACAGCTTTCAGCAGGATCGATTCATGCCCGTGAACTGTCATAGGTGAGTCGGGCACGGTACTTGAAACTTCAAGCTGCTTCCAGCACGTTTCTGAGACTAAGCGATTACTAGATCCCTCGAAGGACTCCTCCAACAGTATCTACCGCTGAATCTAGGATTGCAGCTTCCGAAAAACGCCAATGAACTCGAACAACTGTCCGAAAGACTCGCGGGCGCTGAAGATCGATACAACGGGGAAAAGAACGGATTCTGGCATTCCATCTGGTACAACCTTGGCGAAGGGGAGGAGGTCATTAGCAATTGGATCGGTCTCATACCCAATGAGTATGGTCTTGCTATTGTGAAGACTGGGCTGGCAGTCGTATTCAAGGTGAGTGGTAGCACCGCCGTTGGAACAATTACTCTTTCCTTCTTAACCTATACACCAGCTTGCCGAAAGGTCTGCCGAACGACGACAGAAAATCCTCAATACGTTTGTCGCGATCCGAAATGCTCTCGCAAAAGCCGATCCAAAAAGGCGAAATTTCCGAGCCCATAAGGATGTCGCTGCTTGTGCGGAAAGGCTCACTCAGACCATCACTCAGAGCATCGAAGACATGATAAAGTTGACATCGGCTAAGCCCTCCTGGCTTAAGAGGTTGGGGAATGTCCCCAAACCGAAGCAAAAGACGCCCCAAAATCCAGACTACATCTTGGAAAGGCTAGCTAAGTCGACGAGGGAGTTCGAAGACGTCGTCAATCTCGCACGGGATAATACAATTGAGGCCACTGGATACATGGCCCAGTCCATCACATCAGCGCTGCCGGTGATGGATGACAACATACGTGGGACGTATAATCGCTTGCAGACTATGGATCGCAAACAGGATGTCCGAGACGAGGAGAGTAAAATGGAACGTCAGAACCTTTACACCATAATTGAAGAACATCATGCGACTCTGCTTGGGATGGCGAGGGAGCAACATGAAAACCAGCTGTTGGCCCGAACCACGATGGTCCACTTGCTACGTGAGACTAAGAGTAAGTGCTAGCTAAGTATGAAGACAAATACTAGTTGTTGACTTTTTTGAAACAGGACTGGAAGCCGAGAACAAACTGCTTCGCCGCCAACAGAGATTTACCCCCAATTTCGGAGGCATCATTGATGAAATCCAACTTATTGAGATCCTCACCCTCGCACCAAGCTTTGCAGATGGCGAGTCATCAGACTCGACCTACATGCTCCGCCAACCAAACGCCGACTTGCAGCTGGCGTTGACATACAAGGGAAAATTGAACCCGGAAAGTCTAAGGAAGGTTCAAACCGCAGTTGTGACAGATACCCGTGTTCTGGAATGGCTCCAATGCGCTGAATCCGACCTCATCATGGTCGATGCGAAGGCCATCAATCCGGGCATGACTAAGATATCCGCCATCTCGGTATTCAGTGCCACCTTTATTACCAGCATGATAACCGCTCGCCCGGAGGATGTGGTCGTTCACTATTTCTGTGGACAGCATTTCCGTCCCAAGGATACTTGGCACGGGCCCAACGGACTCGTACGCTTCATTGCAATGCAGCTGCTCATGAAGCTGATGGGAATGAAGCAGGTCAACCTGAGCTTCATTAGAAGGGAAACTTATGTTCGAAAACTGGAGGAATGTGACACCTGGACTCTTTGTCATCTCCTACACCGCATAGTGGCACAGTTTCCCCACGAGATGACAGTCTGCGTGGTTATTGATTCTATCTCACGAATTGATACATCCAGAACCTCTGACGAACTTGGAGTCGTGATGGACCACTTGCACCGGATTGTGACCGACCCATCCCTCCGCCCAACTGTCAAGGTCTTGCTGACCAGTCAAATGAATACCAGTCGAACATTACTGCAGTCAGTGGTCTTCCAGGATGATCCATCTCGCATTGTTCGCCTAATGCCGAATAAAATTTCCCGACCTTTAGCAGACATGTCTGGGCGAGTTGTTCGTAATATGATGTTCTGAGATAAATTGAGTGGGGTATCATGCTCGATCCTGATATGAGCCTCTTCTTGATAATAGCAGGTGTAGATACATGAATTTTTCCACCTCTTTGATACATCATAATCCTCAAATCTAATGCTACCGTGTGAGACAGGTGATGGTATATTTATGATCTTACTGGGAGTGTTCGGGCCTTACAACGGGATCAGACGTGGGTTTTGATAGATATCTGTGGGTTGCATGGAGAGGGATTTTATTAAAATAGAGAGAAGGATTTATCTTTCATAGAATATATTATGTATCAACGCTACCAACGCTGGGTTAGGTAGGAAGTAGAGTAACTTTGTTAAATCCCACATCAAATATACAAATACCTCCATCCTGTGTAAAGCATACTCCATATCCCCCCTCTCATTACCTTTCTACCACCATGCCTTATTGAGAGATGGACGCAGAGATGAAGATAATAACCATATCCAACCATCCGTCCTTCATAACCCAAATACAAACACCCCAACCATCCCAACGATCTCAAAGGCAAGACCCCTAACAGCGGTAGAAATAAATCCTTCCGAATTGGAAAGAACAGGATTGATTGTGGCTCCCAGTCCATTTATCTTCACAATCCCAATACACACGACTGACTTTGCGCGTGGTTTCTCCCCGAAAGGCATTTTCCTCAAGTAGCTTTTGATGTCCTAGCCGACGACGCGACGTGTTCCATGGTCCGGAATTTCAACGTCTTGTTTTTCTTGTTTAGAGACGAAGGCGAGTATTGGGAGGAGACATTATTCGTTTGCTGAATGTAGTATGACGTTATCGAGCCATATTGCTTTCGATAGTATGGAAGGCCAAGTAACTAGCTATCTTGTAGTAAGTTGATGAGGTGAAGGACCTTCCAGGTGGCGTTTGAGGATTTGATCGTGTGCGTAATATGGTGACGAGATGTGAGGATAACCATGGCACAGGGTTTGTTTTTGAATACTTTCTCATATGCCCGCCCATTCCAAATGTAATATGGTTCTTGGTATCAGGTGGAACCATAACAACGGTAGAAGTAAATCTTGATCTTTCCCCGTTGGAAAGAGAATAGGATGATGAGTTCATCAATCCGATAAGGTCCTTGATTATTCCACCCCATTTATAAAGATGCTTCCAATCTGGTATCTGATAGTTGTTTCGGGGACCTAAACACGACACGACATGACATGCCATGGATCACAACATCCCCAAGAACCCCAACAATGGTAGAATTAAACCATTCCCCATTGAAAAGAATAGGATAATAAATGCCTTAACCCGATGAGATCCTCAATCATCTCATCCCATTCATAACAAACGATCCAATCGACTTCCAACCTGCGATGTCTCTTCAAATATCCTTCATCCTTTTTACCCCACTTTTCCATCTCCCGAGAAGAAAGAGTGAAAAAACCAGTTTCTTAGTTAAAGACCCCCCGCATAATCACAAAGTCGAGAGTTCCTTCATTACCCACAGGAATTATCAATCCTTCGCTTTTGTATGGAAGGAGTGTGTCGTATGGCGTATGTATGACAGGGATGCCATAGAGCCCGGTAGATCATTCTTCTTCTCAGCGGAATGTAAACCCACCCAACCAACCAAGTGACAATCTCATTGTACGCCATCGAGGTGAAGGACTTCCCAGGTGACGTTTGATAGGTTCGATGAGATAATTTGCGCAACCTGATGATGTGTGCGATGTGGGGCTTTGCCTCCTCGTACATCCATCTAACTCAATTCAACCCTTGTTTGATTAAGTCCGCTGAATATATTCACGACGATTCCCATCCCGTAGTAGAGAAGGAAGTAGATAAGGAGTTGATCGGTCAACCAGCTCATTTGGACCCTTGACCTCCCCCACATCATGGAACAAGAGGTGTTTGGCTCTTCGATAACTCGCGCAATTTGAGGATATGCGATGTGGGAGTACCCATACCCTATTCGTTGAAACTCTTCCTTCTCATACTCCCACCCAACTCAACCCACAAGTCCGCCGAAAATATTCACGAACTTCGTAGTAAGAAGAAAGTAGATGAGTTCTTAGACAGTCGATCAATGGGTTCGCCATCACCCAGACTCAAACATACCCTCTTATTCAAAGCCCAGGACCAGACCAGACCAGACCCTATGACCGATGATCCGATCAGGTTATGCTCGACGCACGAGGCAGGACATCACCATCCTGCCTTTCCGGGTATAGCCATGCCACCATTCATCAAGTGAAGTGACAAGATAGATTTGAAATGGGATGGACTGTTCAACCTCGGTAGACTATGCCAATACCATTTTGGTTAATGAAAACCCAAGCAGTGAGATTATAATGTTAGACAGGACCGGAAAGGCACTGAGTGCACTGTCCGAGCCCATGTTTGGCATATTTGCTCGTTTATGAGAATCTATCGGCTGGGTTCGATAGATCCCGAGAATCATTGACAGGTGAACATGTGGTTCGGCATTGTGTGTAGTAGGCCACCACCCTATTGACAAGGGTGACTTGGAGTGCGTGATCAATTGCGAGAACAAATGCTGTTGTCTCGTAGATATCGGTTGATCGATTATCTTCCTTTTGCGGATGATTGCAAGATATTCTTGACATCTTGGTATAGAAACTAGGACATGGTGATTACTGTGAAGACTAGAGCAGACCAGACCGTCCAGGTGCGGAACTTCTTTTCAGTGAGGCTGTGTTTGGGGATGGGGTGAGGGGATAAGCCCACCGAGCCGATAGGAGGAACAGATGATAGATGTCATTGTTTGGTAGTTCATGATTTTTCTCGCTCCAGGGATTCGTAGTTCTCGTGGATGTGGGTGGTGCTGTGTTTAGGTAGACCAGACCAGACCGTGCGTTTGGAGTTGTGATTTGAGAATAACTCATGGTGGGATGGTAGTTCATTGTCGAGAGTAAATGGTCATGGTATACACCGCTTGAGATGGATATGTTGTATTGTATTTTTGTGTGGTTTCGTTTTCAGACGCACCATGTGTTTGCAGTGATGCTTTGGGAATACTTCGCCGAATGATCGCATTCTGCGAGGTTGTTATTGTGGTTTATACCTTATAGTAACTCCCATTCGAGTGCTCCATACTTGGTGTTGGTGGGTGGATTCGTATGTAGGTGGAGGATGTGTCGAGCCATACCCTGGAAGCCGCTTGTGGTTTGTATATATGTTGCGAAGATATACCATGATGAGGTTTAAGAGCCCGTAGTAACTCCCGTTCAAGGGGTCGAGACTCATGTGGACGTGGGTCGTTTCGCATGCTGGTGGACCTTGTATGTTCGTTCAGCAATGCTCTGGAAATAGCTAATCGTTTGATGAGTCCGCAAGATTGGCCATTGTGCAGTTCAATGCCTCATCGTAATCCCCATCCAAGATATCAAAGAGTGATGTGGATGTGGGCGGTTTCGCATGACGAAAGGCCCCGTAGGTTCAGCCATGGTCTGGGAATTGCTCACAGTGTGATGATTCCGTAAAGACTGTCCATTATAGAGTTGAAAGGCTTGTCGGAAACCCCATTCAAGGGATCCAAGACCGGTGCTTATGGTATCGCTGTAGTATCCAGCTGATTACTGTATGTTGATACCTGCTCTGGAATATCACGCAGCCTGATCGCATCTAGCGAGAATGTCGAAATTCGAAGCTGGAAGACAGCTCAATGCAGAAGCAGGAATTGACGGGCTTGATTTCCCGTCTATCCGATGTGAAACTCTGAGATATGGAAACGACGACATAGTGCGTGGAAATAGGATCCAGCAGTGTAGACGGCAATATACTTGGTTCCGTGGTAAAGTCCCCCTGGATGAGATGTCTGCACGCCACCTCCAAGCCGATTAAAGTCGGAAGTGATGATATAGTGGGTCCCGTGGAGATGGTCTGCCATGTCGTATAACATCTTGGCGATAGAGTATGATGCCATCGAAGGAAACCCTAGGCAGGCGCATTCTTTGAGTATAAATCGTCCGAGAACCTCTGCAGGCTGTGCAATAGATGCACGGACGTCGCCCGGAGCATGAAAGAAAGGTAGACACATTCTGGTCTGATCCTTTTGTAGAGTATTGAGTAGGTCGCTAGTTGAGGTATACCTTTATCGCACCATGAGCCTGTTTCCATTTTGACGGCCTGAAGACATCAGGTAGCTGTCGAATCGGGTGGAGGAAACAATGGAGTGTCCGACTGTTCATCACCCATTCGAGGATGAGAATATTCAACTACAAGTGAAGCACAAAGGTGATAGCTTCGCCTGGAGGCGGAGATAAGTGAGAGCCCCGGGTGAGTCTCCTGGTTCGCTCTGGCTCACCAGATGTGACCGGGAGATCTGCTCTTGGTCTTTATTGTAGCTCCCCGCTATATTGGGGACACGGTAGGATGGAGCTTCAGGGATAATAGAAGAAACCGTACCCTGTAGGTCTCATACGCCGCAAATAGGTGAGCGCCACGTCACAGCTCGGACATGATCGGACATCCTGATCACTGTATGCGATAATGTCTATACCTGGTGACGGAGGTTGAGCCAGTCTGCAGTCGCTTGATTAAGGCCGACCTGCAATCAACATCGGGGTCATGTTCAAAGTTTATGAGTATATAATGAACCTTGGTTCATCAGTTCAACACTGCACAGAGCTAAATGCGTGGAACGTTCGTAGTCATATTATGTGTTTGTGATGACAGAGAAATTGGACATTGGATGTCACGCATCCGCCAACCGCCAATGGACGTGGAACTTGCAAGTATCCCATAAGAACCGACCGAAGATGTCTCAGCACCATAGTTCATCACTTCTGGTGGAAAACGCGGTAATACTGGAAGTGCCAATTCCAATGCACCTGGTGCGAGATGAGGGGAAGCAAGCCAGTCAATCCTCCCTCTTCGTCCTGGGGTTATCAATGGAATCGAACCCAGATCATAATGTGCCGGTCGTAAGAAGCGAAGCGTATGCTCGGTGGCCAGTTGCAAGCCCGGTGTCTTGTGGATCATACTCTAGGTTGCCTTCGATCTGTCCTAGGATGAGGATGTCCCATGGACATTTCGTCCTCGCCTGGCTGGAAGAAAATCCCGTTCCTCGAGATCGCTTTCTGTCACTCTCTCTGTCCTCGTTGTTTCTTTTGGTAATACCGCAATTCCAGGCAAAGAAACTGAAAGGGCAAGACTATCCCTTCTGGAGCATACGACGCGAATATGGGTAGCCCGTCCTCATTGGCATGCTTTCAAAGATGACATGTTTTGAGCTAGACTTGATCCAGTCAGACATATCCGGCGGCGAAATACCACCACGCCAGCCCGACGCCTGACCATTTCTTGGTTTCCCCGTGGCCTGCTGCTATCCTTGCTGAATATACCAAAATGTCCCGGGAATGTTAGCTGCACAAACAATGTCCCCAGGGCTGTCATAATTGTAGGGGACTGATCCCCAAACGTCAGACATTGTGGATCAAAGTGGATCCACCTAGATAAAGGTCGGGTTAAAGGCTACCGCATATGGGTACGCCATTCTCATAACCCAGAAGTATGCGAAAGATAAGATATCTTCGAGACGAGGTCATGTTTGCTTGTAACCCGTATTATCCAGACCACCTGACATAGGCTCTCGATTTAGGATCACCAATTCTCGTAGAGTAGGCGCTTGCGTGCGTCTCGTCAGGCGTTTAGCCCTCCTCTGCTTGGAAAGGATACAACGGTATGGCTTGCTTCGTTTGCGGCAACGCGTTTGCTATGTCTTGCAGCGAGTGGAGTATGCGGTTCGCAGTGTGTATGTTGTTAGATGAGTTGACTATTGAATGGGAGAAGATGATGCGTGCATTTGGACCATAGGTGGGCAGCCAGGCCGTTTGTATATCTGGGTCATGAGCTTGAGTTCAGTCGTGGACAAAGACTTCCGGTAGGAGCGGCTTGATGTGGTGGTAATTTATGACAGATCTGCAGGCAGCGTTGTGACTCTCGAAGTAAGAATAGATAGGTCCTTGTAGTTGAAGATGTTCAACGTCCCAACCAGCTGCACGGTATACGGGGTCTGCTCAAGTTACTGTGCCAAGTGCAAGAGCAGTGTTGTATACTTGGCGCATCACAACCGGCTGGAGGCATGATTAACATTGTCCGCGACAAAGAATCAAGAATAGCTAGTATACTGCGTAGGCGAGTTGTCAAGGCTGGACGTGAGCGAAGCTTGACTTGAGATCTGTGTTTGGAGGGAATGTGGTGACTGAAGAGTGCTTCTAGGCCTCTGCTCTTGTGTTCTCAATGCCTGGATGAACTTTTGTCTATCCCAGAATGAATATCCTGGGATCATAACCAGGTGGATGCAAGGCAACTTGCATAATGCGATTCCTGTCCCAACGGTGGAATTCAATGCATCATTGCATCCGGACAAATCTCCCAAAGTGGGTGATCCCCTGGAACTAGCCCAAGGGCAGTCCGCAGGTCAAAGTGACTCAGTTGTGCTTAGGGTGAGGAAGCCAGAATGGGACGCCCCTGCACTCTGCCACATGCTGTAGCTGAACCTTTGTCGTTTCTGGTGTAGGTAGAGGTCACATCGCCAGATATTAGTATGATGTGCTCGGATAGAACAATCGCCCAAAGTAAAGTCGAGAGCACTATCTCACGCCCATCAAAGGAACCTTCCTGATCGGACAAACAGATGTCAAGCCTTCAATAGGGAAATTCGATTCCACGACAACCGCTTGTCGTTCCTCTGACGGATAGAACACTGGCATATCGATATAGCTGAAGCGTTTAAGCAACACTCAACCTTGACTTGGTGACTGCCCAACACCCGTTAGGCAGATAAGGACGCAACTATAGTCGATGGCGTCAATGCAGCTCCATGCACGCATCATCTGCTTTCTGGAAGCCGATCAGACACCACCAGCCATGCAGCTACTGGGTGAATATCTGAGCCTTGAACCCTGCAAGGCAGACGGAGCCATGTCCTGCTGTTTCCAGATATTGTCAATCCATTGTGACAGTCTAATTTATCCCTTGGGTTGACCCGATCTTGCAGAATGCAGCCGCATTATTTCAGGCTTCCTTCATCCAACCTCGTGATGCTTCACATCGGCGGATTACATCACTGAACAAGAGGTTGGTCACCATAATGACTGTTTCAATGCCGACGGCCGGATAGTAATTGTTGTTTGCAGAGGTGTCTTCTAACCTGCTTCATGGTCGACTGGATTGCGTTGACAGCGAGGTTGTCCGCGGCGAGGCATTCAAATCGATCACGGCCCCAGTCACATGAGATGTTGATCCGTGTACATGGATTGCTCTTGACGCTGTAGTAAGCCACAAGCAGCGGTGCCACCCGGGTCACCACAAAGACTTTAATACGCATCGTCTACTGAGAGTTGCTTCAAGTCTCAGCCCGCGGGTGAGTACCACCGTTCACGGAGAAGGATGCTGGAATAACCATTCTGTCGGTAATGAACCCTCTTATCCGAGCGTTCGAGTCATTTGGTCTGGGAGGGCGAGACAAAGTCGTGATGTCGCGCATATCGAACAGCCGAGTATTTTGCGTGAGTATACTCCTTCCTGGCTGTGACGATCTCCAAGACTTTCGCAGATCCCCGTCATCAGAGTCATTTCTGTTTTTTGACTGGAGAATGATCCTCACGTCAGACCTCAGCCTTGGCTTCTTCTCGTAGAAATCATAACTTCCGTCGAAGACAGATCTATTCATCGTATTTGCTTGGACTCGGGTTATATGGAAGAGGGTCACACAATGTTTCTTAATTGGTGTAACCACGATTACGGTAGTTTGTCCATAGGAGCCGAGCTACAGAGTTCAAGAGCTGGATTTGGATCGGTGGTGAAGGTAGAGGAGTCGGCGAACTTCCACTGTATCCCATATAGCTGATACAGTTCATCGTCCGCTGAACGAAAGACAATAGTCGTTTTGTCGTTGCGTTTCAGACCAAGCCAGCTTGAGATTGGGCTGGTCAATGAACAGAGCATCGATTGAAGCCGTGCTCTACAGAAGCCCTTGGTTCCGTAGAATTGGCCATAGCCAATATAGTAGTGGTGGTAATGTGGTGCCGTTGAGATGCAAATCCCAAGAGCAGCCTGACAGGCTGTGATAGTCTATCATCCAAGACCCATAGAGTATGGTTCCAACAGGGTGTGGATGTTCGATAGAATTGTTTCGCTATGCTGAGTTGGAATCGGCTCCAGTTAATGAGATAGATTTGGCCATTCCTTACTCAAGGCCCTAGTCATCTGTATCAGGACCCATTTGTCCTGAAGAGCACATTATATCCCCCTTCTAATTGGCCAGTTTGAGCTTTTAGGGCTATCACAGCATGTGAAAGTCATTGACGGGCCTTGTCCCAACATAGCATGAATAGAACAGTCGATTTGGTATGCAGCATGGCGTTGCACCTGATCCCATTATAGTCAACGTTGACTACAGTATCGCTGGAGAGGATGGACATAAGCAGCGACTTAAGCCACAGGTGTCCCGCCACCATTCTATTTTGCAATAGGCGAGCTTCCAGGCCAGATCTTGCGGACCTTCTTTAGTGATGAGGCCCCGCAACGGACTGTGTTGCTATGGATCGATTGTCCATGGTTAATTCGACTCCAGTCCAGCCGACTGTAACGTGTAGAATATATAGATTCGTATAATAGGGCAGGGTGACAGATATCGTAGTTGTCGAAGATTTGTCTTCGAGGATCACGAGGCGTTGATCCGCCCATCGAATGGATTCGAGAAGATATGAACTCCGCCTGGCGGATCGTGGACAGCCATTCGAGGAGTGAGTAGTTCCACTCCATACATCACGATAGTGTCACCATTGTATATTCCTCGCTGTCGAGCTCCAGCGTCATTTGGTTGTAGAATCGTGTAAATACGATCATACTGAGTCTAGCGTGACGAGGGATAGCAGGTGTCCGGCTCATGCACGGCCTTGATGTTTCTGTCTTGTTCTGGTGGTGAGTAGACCTGTCAAATCCAAACAAACCTAATGAAGAGTCAGTTAGGATAAACCCAGAGAAGCAAAAACATACAACAGAAGGGATTCGCTGGTGGTCACCCACCCAACTACTAACCTCCCGGCGTGTGGCTTAAGTACGGCTGAGCGGACGGGAAGCCCTGTTCTCCACACCCTGTGGTCGTATGTGCTGGATGACAAAGAAAAAAGACTTACATTCTTGCTTGATCACCCTCCAACGATCATACCACTTGTCCTTCTTCTTCCCAATGGCACCAGCCATGAAATTGGAATGCACATCACCTGCTCCTCGAGACGCACAAGCGTCCTTCTGGACGCTGTGTAGGCCGCGTCGGTATGATGAATTGCACCCAGGCCGATGAAACCCCTCTCCAGACAACAGTGTCATCCTCTTCAGACAGCTGAATTACCCCGATTCCGAGGATTCCGAGCATGTAAGGAAACTGAGTCCAATTGTGATCAGAAACCTCCTCCGCTGAGCAGGTAGATGAGGGGATCAAGGTCTTGTTCGCCTGGACTTGGTCCGTTCCACTGCAAAGAGACCAACTTCGGTCGTGACCTTCGCCAACGTTCAGTACACAGGTCTGCAAGCTATGCAGTGTCCCTATTGCCCTGCTACTGTTCATCGTCAAAATGTATCGTCTGAGCAGGATATTGTGGACTCCCGAGACATCGGCGCAGGGATATAAGACCCAGTGTCCACCGGGGACCGTATCTTCTTCTCCTCTACATATGATGAGAAGGAAGCAAGACCGTGATTCTTCGATAAACATGAGACTTCGTGGAGAAGCTGACGTTTGCTCGCGGCCCTATCCTCACCGTAATCCTGAATTTGGCCCAATACAAGTGTTGTTCGTTGGTAAGCTCGGCCGGCAACCAGACAGTTGTCCCAATATACATACGATGTATATATACCAAGGGCAGTATATAATGACTTCGCGGTCGCGGCGTCTTCCCATTGATGATGGGTAGGTAAGAAATCGGATCATCATGGATGATTATTTGGGTGTCCGTTTCAGACCATTCCATAGAGCCTGGCTGTTAAGAATAATTGCAGCGCAGTTGGTCTGCCTTGCGGGATCCTCGTCCCAAGAAGCGGGACGAACCGCGACCATCAGTTTCAGGAACACATCAGCGGCCGATAATTGATCTGAAAAGTCAAAAGCTTCCCATGTTTGTCGACCACTTGCATCTATCCCCTCTAGTTGGCATTTCCTCATAGCGGGTCGTCTGGTAATGGGCGCCCTCAGTATTGGAGCCGACTTTCTTTCAGAGGCCCTGAAAGCCACTTTTCGAGGAGGAAATCACAAGGTGTGATGCTATCAGCATGGCGATGAACCCGTAGGTGACGAGCAGCATGTTCCTGAGCACTATGTTGATGGCAGAGTACATATCGACCCCTGGAGCTGGTCAATGTTGGGTGTGTTGAGCAATCACGAAACCGAAGAGGCATTGCGCGTTCACCCCGTATCAGTGATGTCGCTCATGCTGTGGGCAACGTCCATTGCCAGTAATCTCCGGAAGGTCCCCATGTCGCTGTTCGTACGCAGTGGATGAGGTGCTTTTCTCCATGGTAAGACAGACGGTTTAGGATTAATTCTCTTGTGACAAATCCCGCAACACATTGAAGAATGGAAGGGGAGTCATTTTCAAGTCATGTCGCTATCTCACCACCGGCAAATGGATTGAAGTACTGAGCCAGCTCGTACCAGTGTAGAGCTATATTGTGCCCAGCGTATTTGTTTTCTCTGCATCTTTTCGTCACTCAAAGTAGGGCGAAAGATGGAACCTCAATATCATAGCGTAGTCCGATAAAGGCCAATGTATCTTCGTTTTGTAAAGCCACTGACTCGGATATTTGCAAAGGATTGGCAGAGAGCTTTCGTAAGAATCAATGATAGTGAAATGGCTTCGAGGAGGCGTTCGGCGTTCACTGAGCGCAGGACAATTGCTGCTCAGATGTGGACACTCTTATCAGATATGAGGCTTCCCTGGCTTTCCTTTTTCTCGGGCTGCCACTGACCGCATTAATCTCCCTTGTCGCTCGAATCTCACTGCATCCCGGTGAGATTGCTACTCCTCGGACCAGGCCATACCTTCCTGGGCTTGAGATAGATAATGTGGGGGGTGATACAGCCGTTCATTGTTGAATACATCTGCATGATCGATGGGGTTATCGGTAGATGTGGGCGCGATGTGTTGACAGTGTCCATGCATCGCTCAGTTGCCACTTGGCCCATCAAGCCAGGATGGGGGTCATTCGAAGCGCCGGACGGGTCTGCTTGTTGATCGCATCTCATTCCCATAGTTGGTAAACCGATTGAACCCTTGTATCCCACTGGAGCCAACCTTGATGTTCCCCCAGTGTGCTGAACACGGTGATCACTAGCCAATCTCCCTCTAGAGACATGTTGTGACTCTGACCTCTCTAGTAGGTCATCCAGATTCTGCGATCGATCAGGGCCAGATCTATTCTCAAGTGGCGATGGCACTCTCTTCTCCCGTTAGAAGAGATCAGTCCCAAACTCCATGCCATACCGACGGCCCAGGCTGATGTACTGAGCGTTGCAGTATTCTGGTGGCGACAAGACCTGAAGGAATAGACTGTAACGCCTTACGAATGTGACTATATGAGGTCAAACAGGCGTAAGCGAGATGGACGTGCGTGCATGCGCAAACGAAATCTGTCCTGGCCTCCTGGAAGTGTGGGATTTGCTCAAAATCCAGGCGAGACGCCGCCGCATCCATGTATATGGCCACTATGCGCCTTATCACGGCGTCGCTAGTAAGCACATCGTTTCCCCTGGGATTTATCATCCCGTTGGTGCCCAGTGTTGCAGAGCTACGTATCAGGCTCCGGAAAGGACCTAATGTTACATAGTCACCGCTTACTATCGTACGCAGAGCATGCACGTCAAGCTTGTTGCTGTCCAGGTCTACATCGGCACACGTTACCATTCTGGATGATAACAACTGCTTCAGGACCTTCTCTGTGACATGGCTAGAGCCTGAGGTGAACTGTTTCCATCACAGACTGAGTCAACTAAGGCAGATGACTTAGTGAGCCTGTCTGGTTGTTTTGGCAGCAACGGAGTTTTGCATTGTCGCAGCAACAGAGATGCCAGGAGCCAGCCCCCCAGACCATAGGTGGGTTGAGACAAGATGAAGTGAGCTCTTTAATGCTGATGACAAGTGCATCTCGAATATTCAAGTGTATCCGTACAAATTCCGCCTCGGACAGTGTCGATATTGTCGTCCGGAACTTTTGACGCGGGCTGTCTATAGGCGACGAGTTCTTCTTTATGTTCTGTCGTGGCGACATCAATCCTCACACAAGGTAGCCTGGTGAGCAAATAATGGGTCCTGTGGGAGGGAATCTCAAATCATGGAACATGAGAACCGACGATGAGTAGGCGCTGACAAGGGAGACCCTGTGCCTCTGCACTTCCGACAAAGTGATTTCAGTGTAACTGGTTGGTGACCCCCAAAGGTAGTTGTCCAATGAGCCATCGCTTGGACTAACGAATCGTCATAAGCATAATGGAAAATGTATATAAAATAGACGACCAGACATTTGCCCGATTGTGCATTTTGTCCGGATTTCTTGCCAATGATAGGGGATTCTGAAATAAATAGGAATAGGTCGATAGCCCAGGACGCTAGGTCAATCGTTTGCCTGTGTGTCCAGCGGTAGGCGCCAACAGGACAAGGCAGGCATTGACAATCTTGGTTGTTTCTCGTGACCCATTGTGGGGTTGGTTGGCAGGCTGTAAGACCGAGGCATGTCAACGCCCTCGCCTGTCTCTGTATTCATGTCTATGGTGTCCCTCGGTGTCTCACCGTTCTCTCAGCGTCTAGGCACGCATGGTGCATGCCGCAACCTTCTGTACCGGAGGGCGCTGTATGGCTCAAAATCATCGTGTCTTTTTGGGACTTGGTGTTGGCTGGAATCGCAAGAAATAGGAGCTGTTACCTTTTCCTATTCTGTCCAGCTTGCTCCCTCACGTTCAGTAACGTGATTACATAGATAAAACGAAAGGAAACATGGATAAGGAGATGCAAAACACCATGTAGACAGTATTAGGGGAGAATGTTTGACATGGTAACGCGCCGTTTCAACGTCATCTTTTGTGAGCTTGGGGCTCCCTATAAGACAGCATATGGACTGAGAGGGATACAAGATGATCAAGAAGTGTCTTCCGGAAAAGGTCACGTCAAGCGTATTGCATGACGACATTATACATGTCCTTGCTCAAAAGCCGCAAGGGTATCTCTGTTTGTAATGAAAGGTTGGAGGAGAAGATATAACACGGGGGGTGTTAACAGAACAATAAGAAAGGAGTGGGTGAAAAGGGCGATTTAGGTGGAAAACATAGCGTGTTACCTATCGTCGTGACAACCCCATTGGGGTTGACGGTGTAGCACATTGTGCAGATAGGTCACGCTATGGCACTGGAAAACACATCAAACAGTTAAGCAAGCTAACACCAAGTAGAGGGTGATAAGTATAAAAGAACATTATAGCTGATAGAAATAACATGAACTGTGAGATGATACTATCTTAGAATGACTGAGGCATAGAAAGAGAAAAGAGAGGAACATCTGATGAGAGAAGCAGGAGGACTTGATGTGAGAGGAAAGAGAAGAGGAAAAAGAGGAGGAGATGAGGGGGCTTTTATACCTGGCCATGGACCCACTTTCATGACCTGGCCGTGACTGGATATACCATCGTGAATCGATAGGCAGTAACCTAAAAGCCTCATCTGTGCTCGTGAAAGCATCAAGGCTCGTCACTGAACCGGTTGTCACTGAGGAGGTCCGTGCAGCCGATTCACGATGCACCAGATTCATCTGAGATGTGTCACTACAAACGCAGAGCATGATTGTGAGCATCACTGGGAGGAAGAATATGCATGTCGCGTGATCGGATCCTACCGAATGTGATGCAGTTCAGCGAGCACTTCTAGGATTATGAAGCCTGATTGAGGCTTCACTGGTATGTAAATGGATAGATCAACGTAAGCATATCACCCAACTGTCATGAGTGCCATCGTAGCATGGAACAAGAAAAGAACAAGCGCCACCAATTTATTTACAGGCCCGAATACCCCTGCAGGCCTTGAACGGCTGGTCCAGCTGCGACATGTCCGGCTTTTCTAGGAATCTTCTCCGATATTGGGGGCAATGGCCGCTGATCAAGAGCTGTCCGCGGCAGGATTTGTCCAGGGCATATCGGAAAAACTGCTGATTGGCCCCCACCATGCCATTTTCCCGGAACATGGCATCGACATCTCTAACATAGGCCAGGCAATCCGCACAAAACGCGACATTGGCATCGGGGGATCTCCATGGATATAGCAGGGCAGCTGAATCTGGTTAGCCGACGGTCGGAGACAGCAGGGAATACCCACCCCAACCCAGAAGGAATAAGCCGATAGCTGCCAGAGCGACGGAGATGAGACGGACTATCATGGCTGGAAACGGCGTGGATGGATGCCTCAGAAGAAAAAGGAGAGATGCCTGGGAAATGGCCTGAAGGGTCAGGCGGGAGTGTAACCCTTTCCGGCTAGCTGCCAAGGCCGGAGCCCTCGGCCAATTGTCGCTACCAACTGCTGGCCAGTTGCCAAGTCACACAGGCAGGCGACTACCGCTCGAGCAAAACTGCCTTGGCCAGTCCAGCCATGGGCTCAATCGCGATGGCAAGGCCGCGGCCACCCCACTGAGCAGCTCTTGGGCCCGGTCCTCCACAAACCAGTAGCCACGGAATAGGTACAGCTGCGCACAGTACTGCGCCAGCAGGACCAGTCCAATCGGACTCTTGTCCACGAGGAAGCCGACAAATTCATCGCGCACGCTGATGGGCCAGAAGAAGATCATCCCGCATTGGGCGGGCTTCTCGCAGGTCTGGATTTTCCTGAAGGATTTCTCGAGACACTCGATGGCCTGCTGATAGACTAGTCTCGTCTGCTCGCTCAAGGGTTCGGACGCGACCAGCTGTCGGATTCCTTGTATTTGATCGTCAATGCCGGGGAATAGAACCAGCTGAGCATGGTCCCTATCGCCGTTAGCATGGGCATCGTCGTAGGCTGGGAGCTTACCGTGGCGGGCTTGGGTCGAATCGGAAGTCCCTTAGAAACAGGGGGGCCAGAGACCCGCTTTCGATATGCGACATGAACGGTTTAAGCGTCAGGATTCCGCGGCATAGGTTAAACAGCCGGATGACGCTCTCCAGAGGACGACTATCGCCGAGATCGGTCGGTGCGCCACAGGTCCACACCATAACCAAGCTTGAGAAGCAAAAGAGCGCGCGACAATTTTCTTTGGTCGGAGTCTGCAGGATGATGCGGAATGTCTGCAGACCGAGCGCCATGTGGAAGTTGGAGGTGTCGAGATAGTGGCTATATCGTTCGGGCCGAGTGTAGGCCAGGTGCAGCGCTGACAGCGACAGGATGCCATGCATGAGAAATTCATACGAATAGGCGATTTTGGGCACCTCGATCTGCCACACGTCACGGATCGCCTGCCGATCCGACATGGTCCTGGAGGTGTAGATGCAATAGTGGTGCATCAATTCAGGGTCCTGCGCGCCCCACTCACGGACAAAGGCAGATGCATCCGCAACGTGAGGCTGTAAGGAGCTGATGGCATTGTCGGTCCGCAGCGACAGGCCGGGCGAGTCAGGGGATTGGTCGGATTGACTGAGAGGACTCGGACCGGGTTTGGGAGGACGACGTTCAAAGGTGCAGGCCAGGTTCCGTTTGACGCAGTTGGCACACGGACACGCTTCGTCGCACTGTGGGGTCAGCGGAATTCTAGCAATTCTAGACCAGCCGACACACCTTGACCCGGCGGGATTTGCACTGATCGCATCCGTTCCGAGATTTCGTATGGGCGCGACGTGGAGGCATAATTGACTGGTGCAGGGACGAAAGGGAGATGTGCAGGCATCCGAAGGCTGCGGGGTGGCTGATATACGACCACGAGAGCGGAAACGAGAGCGAAACCGAGAGCGAAACCGATAACGAGGACGAGAACGAGGCAGAAGGCTGATAGGAGCGACGCGTCCAAACGATGGATCCGGTGGAGCCGCTAGCCCTAGTCTCCGCAGCAGCCAAATATAGCCACCCATCGGCAGGAGAAAGGCACATTTTAGATTTATTTGCATATGCCAGTGGATGTCCAAGATTCAGATACGGCTGTTCCAGCACGAAATGATCTCGGAAGCTACTGCTGCCTATCGTATCTCGTTCATTGCTTTGCACAGCCTCTCCAGATAGAAGGTCAAATCCATGACAATCCGACTCGTCTCCACCTTTCCCTGCCCTAGCTCAGACACAGCTGGATGTATACCACCAAACAGCCGACAGCCAATTGCCGGCGGAAGCGAATGCGAGAACGAGATATTGAGCGGGGAGCTGCGTATCCTCTCAGATTAGGCTCCGATTCAGATAAGTGTAATCCAGCTACCATTGGCACGCTCTATATGCTCAGGAGATAAATTTCACGATATATCCTTACTGTGATACTGGTTCACAAGTGGAGATATAAAACGATTGACAAGAAGCATTGAGCCAATTCTACTATGGCTTCTTCATACGAGCTATACCGGTATACTCCATCGTTGGCAGCTGCCGTTCTCTTCATCATCTTATTTATCCTCATAACGGCCTACCATGCCTATCAAATGGCCCGATCACGGGCTTGGTACTTCACCTGCTTTATACTGGGCGGAATATGTCAGTATCTCTATACGATTTTGGAGCTATGCTGACCAGAGTAGTCCAAATAATGGGATACGTCGCCCGGGCATTGGCGCACAGCAATACTCAAAGTGTATCAATATACGCTATTCAAGCGGTTCTCATTCTCCTCGCGCCTCCTCTATATGCCGCAACGATCTACATGACACTCGGCCGTCTCATCGCCTATCTGGAAGCAGAAAAACTAAGCATCATTTCCATCCGATGGCTAACCAAGATTTTCGTCATGGGTGATGTGCTATCATTTCTCTTGCAGGGAGCCGGTACAATCCCTCCCCTCGTAATCCAATCAAGCTAACGTTATAGGTGGTGGTCTCATGTCCAGCGGAACGGCAAGCGGAATGACCACCGGCGAAAATGTCATCATGGGCGGATTAGCAGTCCAGCTGATTTTCTTCAGCATTTTTGTCATAGTCGCCACTCTTTTTCACTATCGTATTCATCAAAACCCTACGCAGATATCTATATCGACTAGCATTGTGCGCAGTGGCTGGCGTAATGCAAATTGGGAGACTACAATGGTGGGATTATACATCGCCAGTATACTTATCCTCATCCGGTCGGTATTCCGCATGATTGAGTATGCAGGGGGTAATGATGGGCATATTATGAGCCATGAGGCGTTCAGCTATATTTTCGATGCGATGCTTATGTTTTTTGCGATGGTTGTTATGAGTGTGTTTCACCCGTCCAAGGTTTTGGGTTCGGCGGGGAAGGAACAGAATGTTGGTTCGTCGGAGAGTGTACAGTTACGGAGGATCTACTCTAATCCAGCGTGAATTATATGATGAATGCCAGGTTTGGTTGATGATGGATATTTCCCCTTTACCGAAGGGATTTCCCGGCGAGGCAGTCGAGATTTGATGGATGAATTTTTGTAATTCAATACAGCATCAATACAACTTCCAGCACTTGACATATTCATCGCTTCAGATAGTGAAATCCAATTTACATCACTATCTATCGTGACTGAAGATCTAGTCCATCCACAACATCACTACCGCCATTCAACACCCCACAGTGACTCCTTTAATTAAATTATATGTTTTCACGTTAATTCGATGATTATAAATCCCAATCTCGCAGTCTAGATCCCTCCTCTTTCTTCTACCCAATAAGCAATAGCCAGGCAAGCCACCTAGCATATCATTTCCTAGAATATATGGATCATACCGACTAAAGGTCGTATTCTATACCATTATATCACATCTAATCTAATACCCATCTACAAACGCATCGAGGTCGTCTTCTCATCTCTATGTATCCTGAAAGGATATCCTCCGAAAGCCATTGACTACCCTCTTCAATCTCGTCACTGATCGAGATAACCTCAATCAATAAACAATAGAACAAGGATCCACATGGACATACTTCGCGTTTGACTCGTTCCCTTTCCACTCCCGGTTTAAATGCCTCCGATATACGTTTCGCTTCTATCCATCGTTCCCACGATAAACATCCTTCCCGCTGCCTTCATGAGCTCCAGCCACATCTCATCCCCTATAACCACTACAACGAGCGTCTCCAACTCAATACCAGCCACCATATCAATACAAAACCCGCTTATATACGCCAAATGCGCGCTGAACCCCCCACTGCATATTACACCAAAACCATCTCGACCATATTGCACCATCCCCGCCGCTACTCAGCGTCTACATATCGTTCGATTATATGCGTACGATATCCTGTGTTAGCTAAGTGTATACCAGCTACAGGGTCATTATCTATCACCTCCGACACCAAGTGTGGTTGTTCGTCTGCCTCTGTGCAAAGGATATACGTCGAATCATCTCCGGTGTGTGTACAATATACCCATCTGGCTTGCCCTAGCGGCTCGAAGTTATCCACCAACAATCACCGACTGGATGATCCCTTGTCTCATAAAACAACAGCAGATATTGGACTTGTACCAATGGTGAAGTAGAATAGGTACTACATATGCTACCTTAATAACACCCCTGGATCATGAAATAACAAGATAAACGCACCGGACTGTGGTTACTAAAGGTTTCTACACCACTTGCTGCAACCAGAGCAAAGCGCTTCCATTGATATCTTTATCTCGATATTTACCAGTGTCCCCGGGGGAGGGGGGATCATGCCTACCAGCATCGTGAAATGGGTGTTATCAAACACCAATCTATGAAGTGTACTTGGTGCAATACACTAGAGGCTATACCAAGACTCCAGAACCTCTTTCTCCACGGCATGGCTTGATAGTCGCCCGAAACTGGCAGAGCTCCTTGCCTGGTTACGGAACGAAACGCGGAAAGATATGACCAAAATAACCGCTAAGCGTGTGAGAAATTGCGCCGTGAGATCACAACTTACTCGATATCGAAATACCACTTATATCATGACACTTCATGGTTAATAAGATGATGTACAAGCCGTCAGACTTGTTCTGCAGAGGGGCACCAAGTTGATCGTGCTTGGGCAAGTAACCTGGATAATAGCCAAGAGACACTTGTCAGTATAAAACATCTTCTACAAACACTACGGGGTGTATAAAGACCGTGGAAGGTATTATCCTGTGGTGGGGAAGAGTGATCAGCCTGGTTTGTTGTCATATGCACACGACGACTCGGACCTAATCTCACGAGGCATCGACTACGAGCGAGTGTTTACGGATCAGGACCAAATCTGCATATCAGCCTCCATGGAATACGACATTATTGGCGGTTAAAGCGAGATTATTAGCTGTTCTGTGCAATGAAACACATTAGGCTACATGATTTGAAACCCCACCAACAAGTACAAATACGTCAGGGATGGAAACACACAACTCGACGAACCCTCGGACCCAACGGAGGGAAGCTCGTTGTCGTTGCTGTACGATGATACACATACCCAGGCTATCAATCCTGATGGGAACGTATCATTTGATCACGAGGACCATGGTCAAATTCATCTCTCTACCGGCAGATTTGTTCTTTTCTGTGTCTGGGGGAGACCTACATCTAATCAATTTGGGCTACTGTGCTTCTGGTGAATAGCACATGTTTGATACCGACTTGAGAGGATTGCTAGGAGAACATTCCCGACAGGGCTGCTGAAAGGCTAAAGATGAAGTTTTTTTGTGGAATAACTGCCGCAACAGGTTGTATCTGGTGGTCTACAGACTACCTGGGATATTTAAAGTGTTGGATAAAACAGTTATCGTTCTGTCAATCCTGGCAGTCTGGCGACTATAGACCACTCTACCTACTCATAACAGCAACTCCATTCTTCAACATGTGGGTGCAGACTATATGGCCTATATCCAGCTCTCACTCCACTACAGAAAACACCCACTTGCTTTAGCCAAGAAATAGTGGAGGGTCATCAATCTAAAGAGATGCAAGAGAGTTTGACTCTGTCGGGCATACATGCAAACATCCAAAGAAAGAGCACATGAAAATGCTCAGCCAGCGACACAGAATCCGAAGACAGGGGGGACTGTACGTGATCCTATCCTTATTGAGGATGTAGAAGGACATAATATCAACCAGCCCATCTTAATCGAAGAAGATGGGGATGAGAATGGTCCTATCATTCTCTAGATACGTATAATTTTAACTGTTTCCTTGATTTACTGTACCCCAGTTGTACGGGATACCTGTGTACGACACCCTGGGCAAGACTTGTACCTCTTCGTGGTGTTCAGGATTAGTAGCCATCTGTATGACGAAGCCAAGCAAGTCATCCAATGATGTACGTACAGCTTTATATAGATAGATATGTTAGATAAGCTACGCGCGATCTAATCAGACTTCCTACTTATTCTGCTGGCAATAAACATCAAGAAATCATTATTGCCCGATGGCTGCTATTGCCCGCTGTAGACATCTTCACTAGAGTTAACTAATCCAAACTGAACCCATTAAATAACAACTAAGAATATCAGCAGCGCCGGGATCAGCTTTATTCAATGAAAAGAGACACTGAACAGGTAAAAAAGAAGAAAAGAAAGATAAGATAATCAGAAATAATCAAAAAAAGAATTACAGAAGAAGAGAAAAGAACAGGAACTATAATGTATATCTTAAACATAATACCGCGAGCAGAATACACGCTACGCTGACTTGCGATGATATTAAGTGTACTTACTATCTAACCACATCGATCGTGACCGACTGAGGTAACCGAGACCATTGTATTGTAAGGTGTTCAGTACTGATACTCCCTATCATACTAAATTCCTCAGGGCTTAATTTCCAACAACTCTGTCAGAAAGTCCATCTACCGGGAATTATTATCCCCAAGAATATAAACTCATATATATTTCTCAAAACGTATTTATCGACCACTATATACTAACCAATTCTTTCCTCGGATCTGAAAGAAAATATGCTTCGCTTGTAGAGTTGGTTTCATTACCAAACTCAGCTACCTACTTATATGGCCAAACATAGAGACACCACTTATAAGTATGTATGTTTCTGTTCGTGGCCGGTCATATTTTGTAATTACCGTTCGATTTGTTCTAGATCAGTGAGGGACCCAAAAGTGGGACTCATTGTGTTGTTTATCGTTGATAGTAATATGGAATTACTGCGAAAACGGTGGGGGGTGGATGGGCAGGGGTTGATGTGGAGGTGAGGTTGGTTGGCCAAAGAGAAATCGTTACTCTATGAATTAAATATCTGAATCTTGGATTGTGCATACATTGTACACAGGTGGTAATCTAGGCATCAAAAAGGGCTTCGTGTAATTGATAGCATTATTAAACATGACAGAACACGCTCAATGGCTCATATCACATGACGGAAACAAAACAGCCGACCAGACACTGCGTGTTATTCCGGCTTCTGCCCATACACTATGTGCACCTTCGTATATAAATGCAGGTTCAGGTCGCGTAGCTCCTGTTTCATGCCTGCCACGAATACCTCAATCTCCGGTCGTTCCCAGCCCATCACGCGTGTGAACAACGCATAGCAGTATGGCCCCAAGGCCTCGAACATGTTGACCTGGTGGTAGCGACCCAAATCCTTCATTTTTGGGTCCTTGGGCCAAGGACTTTGCGGGAGCTGTGACCGTCAGTACGGATGATCAGTACGGATCAGTCTGGAACCCACCTTCAAGATATCCTCCCGGACGTTGACAAAGCCCGCCCTTTCCATACTCTCCTTCCACGAGTGCACACTGGCCAGGTCCTTCCCATACTCCCGAGCCGAGTCGTGCATGTAGACAATGCCCTCCAGCAGGGTCTTCGCCCTCAAATGTGTGTCATCATCCGAGTATGTGTTGACCTCCATGGAGGCAATCTCCATCCATCCCTTGGGCTTCAGGTTCTCCAATCCCTGGCGAAAGAGGTGGTCGACATCGCGGATGCATCCCTCCAGTTCCCGACCGTGAATGTAATCGAAAGGCTTGCTGTAGGACCATGGTTGCTCGAAATCATCGACCTCGAATCGGCAGTTCGGTGGGATCCTGCACGGTCAGTCGCGAACTCACAAACCAGCGGAATACCTACCATGACGGCTGAATGGGACTGAGATCGTTGCCTGTATCGTGTTAGTGTCGTCACGACATCGCGGCTGTCCTCTTACCGATCACTTCGGACTCGGGATGCTCGCTGCCACACATTAGCGCTCGCCATCGTCCAGGATTATATTGCTCACTCGGCAAAGTCGATGGCCCAGATTCCCGTGCCTGTTCCAATATCCAAGACGCGTGCGGGGTTCTGGATCGGCGCTTTGCATAGTTCTCCCTTGAGGAGCATGCGATAGATATGATGACTCTACTCCGGTCAATTATGCCCCCTCGATATCCAATGCGACTAACCAGGTCGAGACGGTCTTGTTCTTGTTCATCGTTGGGCTATGGGATCAGCAGAGGATCGGTATGCGGGGTTGGAAGGCATACCAGGATGTATTCGCCCTCGTGGTAGGAATGGTATCTGCGACCGTTCTGCGAACTTAGCCGAGGCTCATCGGGGGTGCTGGATCCTGTACCTCATATCTGGAGGGGTCAGTGGTGGCATTCACAACGGAGAGAGATACGTACGCATAGTTCATGGCACTGGAGGTGATGCTGGTGGTGTAGCTGGCATCGCCCAGGCTGAATCGCGGTCAGCGCCGTGGAACCGAGTCGGGAAGATCGCGGGTAGGAACTTACGAGCCGGGATAGGTGGAGTCATTGTCGCTGAAGCTCTGGAGATCATCAGGATTAGCAGGACAAGCGGATGAAATGGGGGAATGGTATGATGGGATGACGAACGTCGGCCTCGATGAAGCTGGGGTCCTGGGGAGGAGTGCGGTCGGAACACATGGTGGAAGAAGAAGTGACGGGCGGGAGAGAATTGGCTAAACAGTAATCCGATCCCCACTCGGTGTGTCGAGTACCCCAGAGCTGCAAATCCAGCCACAAACAGGTAAATTTCTAGAACAAAAGGGCCAGCTGATTCAAAAAAAGTAAAAGAGAGAAGAAAAAGGTGAAAAATATGAAGTGCGGCGACTATACCACCGGCGCGATCGTATCGAGATTAGTACAGCGACCCAAGCGATCAAAGCGATCAAAGCCACCAAAGCGACCGGGGAGGAGCGGTGGATGAGAAGGGGGATGCAGGAAAGTGAATGAATGGAAGGAAGGAAGGAAGAATGGATGGATGGATAGCAGAAGGCAAAGGCCCAGTGTCTCCAGCTGCAGCCAGGCCTGTTGATTAAGAGGTCGCGCTGGACCCATGCGGGATGACCGTTTTCTTCCCCCATTCGCCAACCGTAGTGCCCGAGACGGTCGGCCAATACCTATGTCAATGCCAATGCCAATGCCCAGATACTAGATCAATACTGATCCTATTATTCAATACTACTACGAGGCAATGACTAGGGTCTTGACAGTCGTCCAGAAGATCGCTGGCCGGGGGGAGATACTAGTGGAAAATCCCCCCCGGCGGTTGGTCGGTTCGCTATGAGACACGGCGGCGTACCGGGGTCTCCCGCATCGAGTCTCGCCTGCAGTACGCATGCCTTGCTGGCCTCCTCCCATCACCGCATCACCATCCTTCTTTTCTTTTCTTGCTTTCCCATCAACCAGGCTGACTCGAAGTTTAGCCGGCCCCCGCATCTTCCACCCCCACGTGTACTGAAGAACAGAAGGCATCAGTACTATGACCATCTGTACTGAAACATCCCCAACAGGGCAGACTCCCTCATCGCTACACTTCAGTGGGATCGACACTGGCCTTTGCCTTCCGCACCCCACCAGCGAATCGCAGTTGCAGTCCCGGCGGGCCCGGTGTCATGCCCAGAGTCTAATCTTGCCATGTGCCATGGCCTCGTCCTGAAGAACTGCACGTCGGAGACAAGTTTCTCCTCGAGACCCCCGTCGGATACTACTCCCTGCCAGTCCCAGCGCTCCACGAACTCCAGCGAACCCTTGCTTCCATCCTCAGCTGACTAGTGGACATTGGTGATCGGTCGAAGGGAGGAAGGAATGGCAGAAAATGGAATGGCTCTCGCACATCACCTTCACATGGATTGAACTATTAGGGAACTATTGCTATTAAAGATAACTACCCAGGAAAACCCCTGGGCATCGGCAGCCGTCGTGTTCCCTGTTTTTCACCCGGCGTCAGCCAACTTTCCTTGGTGGCCAGCAATGCCTCCTCCTTTTTCCTCGGGAAACGATGCGTGTGCTTGAATAATGAAAACCCTGCTGGTCCATCGCCCCTCAGCAGGGGTGGAGTGGTCCCATGCCTCCACCCCTAGAAAGGATTCTCACCAATAAACGGACGCCACCGTCGACCAGAACTTCTTCCAGTTCCAGTGGCCCCGTCATTCTTCAGGCGCAACTGGGTCCATTCGATTCGGCTCGTCCCAGGCCCCGCGGGCCGCCGTTATGCCAGCAGCCAGCTACTCAACCACAACCAGTTTGTCGGTCGGTCTTGATAGAGACGGGGCGTATACCCTTGAACGGATGGCCTGATCATACCATCATGTATACGGTGTTTGTCATTGACTTGGCCTGCATGTACGTCGGCTTGGCATGGCAAAGGGATTCCCGCTGGTACCTTAGAGTATTAGCATAAGGAGATTAGACACATGGCCAGGCAGTTCAAGAACAATTGATCTTCTGGAATTAATCTCCGATCGAAGATATCCCCGTTGTTGGAAACCAGCTTGACATTACTCTGCGGGCTAACCATTCCTTGCCAGGCACTGTTAAGCGAGACGGGCGTTGATTTGCCGACGTCGAAACTGAGTGGTGAGCCAAAGTACCGCCCAGACTGCCAATGCCGAACCGACTTTCCACCAGCGTGTCTGCACGTGAGGCTGTGTTGTTTACATAGGCATCTGGGTGACACTGCTATACGCTCTTGTCTCTGCTACCTAGTTACTGCCCAGTTTGTTCATCTGCTCCCACTCCTGTTTAGAATACCATCCCACCGTCCTTTCCGACCGCTCGGTGAACCACTCATCCTGCAAAAGCTCCTTCGCCGTAGGTCGATCTCTTGGGTCGAGCTTCATAATCTTGAGGACAAATGCTTTGTCGGCATCGCAGATCTCTCTCTTGCCGATAAATCGAAACGGTTTCAGTTTCTCGGGCGGGATAACAGACATGATGCGCATAATGGTTTCTTGTGTCTCCTCATCGGCAATCTCCTTGTAGGAGATGGGAAATGGCCCAAACCACTGATGGTGCAGCACCACAATCTTAACGTCGTACAATTTGTGCCCTTCAGGTACATCGGGCTCGAACAGGTGGAAGTTGAACCCCCAAATCAGGTTGATCAGCTGTTGAAGTATTAGCTCTGCCACGACAACTTGAGAAGCCGGTCACTCCAAAACTCCAGATATCTGCAGCGGGGCCCCATGGTATCTCAAGATGAACCTCGGGGGCCCGAAAGAGACTAGTTCCGGTCGGTACGCCATCCACGGCGTACTCGGAATCACTAGGGACAACCCCCCCCCCACAGTCAGCCAATTGGACGTCCGAAAATCGCCTTTCGCCCTGGCCGTAGTTGACGAGAATGTTACTCGGTTTTATGTCTAGAAGGACTGTCAGAACAGGCACACCATCCGTGGAGGTATGGAGATTCTCATACCTGTATGGACATAGCCATCCTCATGCAACACCTGCAGGGCTTCCAAAACGTTCTTCGCCACGTATTTGATCTCTTGCCTGGTAAGTCTCTGTTTCCTGGAGGCCCGTGTCACGTCGTCATCGAGGTATTTCAGTATTATAGCTGGGGGCTCCACCGGATCTTGTATCTCATCTAGGAGAGGGCGCAGATTCGGGCAGCGACTCTGAAACCGGCTGAGGATGTCACGTTCGTTATGAAGGCGCCAGTGTCCTTCAACACTCTTCACGACAACGCGATTATCGTGTTGGTCCCTATGGCCTCTTAGTATCCATTATGAGCCGACTTGGGGATGACAGGTACGGACGCGGCAAAATAGACGAACTCGGAGACCTGCCGGGTAATCCGGTATGTGCTCGCCTTACCTCGCAGGCACTGGCCTAGGCAAAAGAGAGACTTTGACGACATTACATGTGTTGGCTGTCAATTGTCCTACGTAGAAGACCAAGGGGAGTCAGGAGTAAACAAGGGCTCTACGGGAGAGTCCCGGTTGCACGACGATCAACTTTTTAGCCGCACCTCACCCAATCGGTCATCTTGGCATATAGTACAGATGGGACACCAGTGTCAATTCCGATTGATCCCCATCAGAAAGTCCTAAGTGACAAGTCAAGTAAGTCGGCTTCCAACATATGATGCAAAAATAAAAGATGCTAAGATGATCGGTAGGAAACAAAAAAGAAATCTTGTTAAATGCGTTAGCTGGGAGTCGAACCCAGAGCCCAACCTCACAATCCGAATGGAAGGGTTGAATGTTACCGCTACACCACTAACGCTAGTGAATGAAAACATACCTAGAGCTTTTGTATATGAGCAACAGCAGGGAAGATCACCAGCTGTCCCATGAAATAAGCCCTCAAATATTTCCATTGTCTTTTGTCAATCTGCGCCATTAGAATTCAGCACCTTGACTCCTATCACTGCGGTCAATAACAGCTCGATGCTACATCACCCGACCAGTCGCCGGACTCTATCTGTGCAACCCACACAAGCAGGGATCGGTACTTCCGATGCTGCAACATCCTAGCATTTTCCTGGGTAGCATGACCTCGCGCATTGGAACAACAATTATCCCATCACACTCTGTACTCGTTGCTCACACGGCAAATTGTGCCGCTGCAAGAGCCATTCCATGTGGTTGACAGCCTGTGGACCCCATAAGCTGACGTTCCCTCTCCTTCACCGTCTGGACAAACGTCGTCTGTTGCCCAAAGCGGCAACTGGTCTCCGTGGAAGGATTCCGTGAACTTTTGTCTGCCGTGTGGAATCCTGCTGACGCCTATAACTGTTCGGCTTATTACGGTCAAATGTGGCAGCTGGACAGTTTACGAGCTGGGGAGTGATACATCGGCCTGGGGTTAGTGTCGGATAGTTACCGCGGTGGAGCACTCACGCTGCCTTCTACAAAAGGCAATAGCAAGGTAGGTATCCCCTATGGGTGCATTGCACGCAATTGCACGAAATCAAGGACATCTCGAGGCTAGCGAATGCTGCATCGTCTGTGCACCGGCTTATCCTGACAAAGGATTACCCAATGCCGGCAGCCAAGATATTCGAGGGTGTGGTCACGGGACTCACCGGCTTGGGATGCGACACGGGATCTCGTTGCGCGCGGCCGACTTGTCAACCACCCGCGCGGGGTATCTCCCCTTGGCGACAAGTCATGTCGGAATACGAGCATCAGCAACAGGACCAGTTGCTCCGATGCAGGCGGCGTGTTCACCGTCCTTTATCACTGAGATGCTCGTTCTCACCCCACACCCTTGAGTCAGTCAGTCGAGGAAGCTGTGCCTATTGGCAGCTAAGGTAAGTATTCTTTGTTGTCAGTGCTTCTTTTATGCAGTCATTTTCTGATGAAGCTTTGGCTCTTAGTTCGATCGAATGTGATCTCCATTCCTTAGCTACCGATCGATGGGATCGGTACTCGCATACCATGAATCGAGTGCTGCTGCAGACGGTCACGGACGGGCTTTAGAGCTGCATTGTCGATGACTTTCGAACGTGCCAGCCAACCGTCCTTTCTTACCGCCGACCAAACGTTCAGAACCCCAAGGTTAGGACGGTCCGGAGTCGCTACGCTCAGGACTCCAATGCGCCACGTCCGTATGGAGACTTATCCTCCACTCAATCTGTGTGATGACCTGGGCAGTTGTGGTCTCTAGCGCATAACATAATGGCAGCTACAAGCACGGTCGCATAGGCTCTATTGTGACACGTCGGCGCGAGCTCGAGAGTCCAACCCTTCGGCTCGACAATGAAACGCCTACTGGTGCGATAATTGGGTGATGCAGATTTAGGCTGAGGCGGCGGCATTCCTGTCTGGTCTGCGGTGAGTGTCAGGGTCTTGTATGGATTCAAAGTGGACACGCCACGACTGTGGCCCTCGTCATCGCCTGATGGGCACGTCGTCGTACTTGGGCTTCTCCGGATTATTGTCCCTGTCTGAACTGGGTGGTCTGTCGGTGCGCTACAGGTTGCAATTGCGCGACAAGTATGCCAGAGATGATCCAGTCGAGCTCCCATGACGCTAGTCTGCTATCAGACTACTCAGGTGGCGACTTGGTTTACAATCAGGAAGTCTGCACAAGGAAGCTCGGGGATGAAACAACCTTGCACCTCGTCCTCCAGCGAAAGCCAGCAAGGCAGAGGGTAAAGTCCTCGCCATGGCTCTGAACATGGGTCAGGGCAGTAGGACCTTCAAAACTCATTAGCTCCGTTTGCAGGCCCGTGGTCTCCGTTGTGCCATCATCGTCTGATTTCCTGGGTACGACCAACGGTCCTTACATAGGAAGAGGTGTCCCGGCAGCGCCTCCCCATACACGCTGTAGACCCATCCACGCTGTAGAGATATGCTACCCTTAAAAAGCTCGGACCAACAGACCATCTCTTCAACTCTGGCCTTCATGCAGCTGTTCAATCAACACTGACGACAGACACCTACCCACGTAGTCGAAACCATTCACATCAGCCCTGCCACATGTTCTCACTTATCCCAGCACAGGATAACCAGAATTGTACCAAGCTTAGCACCCGATCACAGTCCATACCCTCTATCGCAATGAATCCAAGAGACATAGAAACAAACACTGCCTCAAGCTCTTCCAAGACAGCAACTCGAATACCACAAGCACTTGCACTTTTGAAATATGCTTCCTCGACATCAACACCTTTTCTCTACCCGTCCCAAGTCCCACACAATATATCCACTCATTCATCTTCATCTCAATCCATGGAACAATGCTGCCTAAACTCTGGATGGATCGATCAAACGCCCCACAATTTCCATAGTATGGATACCTCCAAACACCTCCAGCGTGGATCATCCACACCGTCTTTTCGCCTTGACTTCTCCCCCCCCCTCTCTCCGTTATTCTCTAGATGTGTATGGAGTAAAGTCTCGGTGGATCCGGACATATCCTTCTTCAGGGAGTTGTCCCGACATGGGTATATACGTTTCTCCAAACGTGAAACTTCTCTACTGATGGGAATGATTGACTTACAAATATTCCAGAATATTATTTATGTAGCTCAACTATATCCTCGAGAATAATAGAGTATGTGATGAACTGATCGCTTGATTGTGGTATCAGAGTGGTTTATCTTGAGGATATCCATGCCAGGAATGGTTTGCTGAACTCATATTCTGAAGAGCTATAGGATTTACCACGTATGTGAAGGATTGATTGATTGATCGAGAGGCTTTGTGTGAACCACATTGTTGGACGTTTTGTTTTCTCCTATCATATAGCACATGTAAGCTCAATCTGGGTCATCCAAGCAGAGAATGTTTCAAAGTGCCATGCCATGCTCACGTATGACCATTTCATACATCCACTTCAGAAAAAGCTAAACCAACAACTAACCCTGCAGGAACTAACAGCACTGCCATCAAGTCATTGCGTATTATGTACGACGCATAATCTAATCTTAACACAGATATCCACCTCACGCCAAGATTATATTCTGTCAACATTAGCTTCACACTTTCTTGATCTGGAAATTAATTCCGATAATCGCGAAACACTAAAACCTGATGGCTCTCCAATTTCAGGCCCACTGACCATGCCATATTGACGTGAGCACCTCGAGGCACTTGTTGAATATTGGTAGAGTTATGCTATCTACTTAACATATCACTGTCAGTATCACACGTCTGTTCCAACAAGTACAGGGGAGAATCATAGGTTTATGCAGGGCAACACGCAGTTCATAATTCCTTGTGATCGACACCCCTGCATTAAATCCCTGCGGAACACTCTCGGAAGTATTCTTTCCCTCATGCGTATTCTTTGTCCGAGACATTCCCCTACCAACTGAGGCGTAGCTGAACCTCTTTTATCCAACGATATGCTGCTTAGTGGAAATCGGAGTATTCCTTGTCCGATTCTCACTATTAGTTAAAAATGGTGCCAATCCTGAGGATCGATGAGTCAGATCAGCGCTGACGATATCAATTCGTCATGATAGTCATCGTGTGATTGAAACATCAATCTGAAACTGTTACTATATGTAGCCGACACGGGCCATAGCGGCGCACCGCCTCGTTGACCCCGTCGTTCGTGGTAAGGAACGGCAGAGGATCGCTGGGGCGTGATCAACATGTGACCGGGTTTCAGATGTCACCATGACGGGTGGCTATGAGAAATCCCTTCTCCCGTGTCTACTTTCGGTAGGGATAAACCAGACGGATGGGGAAGTGACAGCCTCCACTCTCAGAACATCTGAAAGAATAGCTGTCCCCAGCCAAGTTCCGTGGCGGGATCCAGACCATTCTGCATCTGCACCAGACCCTGACCAAAGCGGCCGAAGGATAAAAATACACTCTGCCAGGAACAGCCCGAACATGGTTGCCTAGACCAGCAATTGCCACGGCCTCAGCCCCGTGCTTGCGCGGCCCATCTTTTTTGCGGCCAGGGAAGAACCCTCTCTGATTGGTGGCATCCCCGGATAAGCCTTGGTTTTGCGCAGTAGCGGAAGCTTGGCAGTGACCCAACCAATGGGCCACGGCCTTTTGCCCCCAAAAAGAGGGCCGGCCAACGTCACGGACCCCCCGGACGGCCGCGTCACAGAACCGGCTGAGACCTCACCATCTCATGCCCTTCATTGGCCCGTCTTGCGTGATGCTGCAGCTCGCTTCCACACACAAAACTCAATCATGCTGACTTGCTGCAGCCGTCCATTTATAGCCCGCCTGTCTGGCTCTTTGTTTCCTGGACTTCCGGCGCCCACCGCACTTATATCAACCGTGGTTCCTCTGCCTAAGATTAACCCTGACACTACCAAACTACACCACACCACACCATACCATACTACCAACCACCATGTCTGCTCCTGACGTCGCCAACGATCGTCCCGAAACAGGCCACTCGGCCGGGAAAAGCTCCTTGTCTAGCAAATCGGACCCGAATTCAGCCCTTCGAGGTGAAGAGGCCGGTACGTCAACCCGTCTGTCCCTCTCCTACAGGGACCTCCCCACTAACAAAACATAGTCTACAGCGTTGGCTCTACCGGATTCTCTCTACGCTCGATGCAGCATCGCGATCGCGAGGGCAAGGTGATCAGTATGTTACCCTTCCCACTCCCCCTCCATCACCCAAGGCACACTACTAACAAAACCAGCCGAACCCGACCTATCCAACCCCACCCGATACCGATTCGAGCGACCACTAGAAACAATCCGATCATTCGAGGCAGCTATCGAACGTCGTCGGAGAGAGAATATGTGATACTACGTGATGGATATGATTTATTTGTTTATATGGCGCTGGATGACGTATGGATATGTTTGGGTATGGGTTTATTGAGCGTTTATGTACATTATCAGGGTATGGTACCATTTGATTTTCGGGTGTGTTTGATGGTGCTGCTATCTCGTAAATTATTATCCTCCTGGGTATTACTCTGATGCCTACGGTCTCTTGGCAGTTGTCTTGATTGTGGGGATTGGGTTGTCGAGCTGTATATGTTTTATCCGCCTCGACCCACTATTGCTCTGGGGGTAGATGGCACTCGCGATGTAAGGTGGTATCCACTGGAAGTTCTGATTGTATCTCACCGTTCCACCCATCGCAGCTGAGTTTCGATTCAGCGAACCTTATCGACGCCACAGTTTCGCTGACGAAGTACTCTGTACTGGCCGAGTTGCACTATCAACCAATCCAATCCAGTCATCCTTATATTCTTCTTTTCTATCAAGAGAAAAAAAAAAGAACATCAAGCTAAACATGACAGTCAAAAAAGTCCTCATCGTTTGTACTCTAGCGAATATCAGCGACATACACCCGCAGATAGGCCTGTCGTATATCATGGAGGCTGGTTGGGATGTCAGAGCTTTTTCTCCAGCAATTACAACGCCCATTTCTAACCACCCCATATCTAGATTTGCCGATCCTATGATTAAGCTATATCCTGGAGTTGACTGCCACCTCATCAATTTAAGTGGACCATTATTGACCCCCGCAGAGGTACATGAGAGGATTACTGTCGAGCTATACTCGCCCCTATCGAGGTTACTTTGCGTTTGCGATATTCCTATCCCGCAGAAAGTCATCGGCAATGTGATCTGTTTGTATGCGGGAAAGGTTGTACTTGAGTGCGTGCGTTGCTAGTCAAGGCAGGCATTTACCATCTCACACTCGATGCAGTTGATCGAAAAAAAATTATTTTCTCTGCGTGGGAGACAGCCTGTACACACGCTATACCCACGTGATAGTCCAACAAATTAAACGCCCCAAGTCTTTCGCGGGTAATGAAGTCATCAATGCCATCGATGACAGCGCCTTCGCGATAAGAAGACCTATATCAGGACCAGGATTAGTGGTCCATTGCTGTGGGGTACGCGATTAACGACAATTTTGATCCCAGGGTTAACACTGCCGATTACTCTGACTGTGCGACTGGGGAAGAGAATATTGATTTTGTGGTTTCAATAGCCACTCTTGGTGCAAGGAATCCGGCTGAACCGAGGCTGACTACCCGCTGTTGAAATGAGTAGTACGCCAAGGTGATGAGAATGCAAGAGGATCTCAGGGTAAAGGCAATAACCTTTCTTGGCTGGCTATGGGCTCCTACATCGTGTATGCCTTATTAGAGGACTGTCGGGGGCAGGTCCTCTCTTGCCACAGTCTCCAATATTGACAATAGATATCGCCCTCAATGGCTATCCTATCACGCAAGCTCTCGGCCTCACTGGCACCTACCGGGGCATTATTCTGTGCTACTCCGCCGCAACCCGGAGGTTAACGATGCTTTCCTATTGTGCCTCGCGACAGGGTAGATAATCGGTGGTTCATCTCCTTCGCAGCGCAACATGGCCCAACAGTATCGTCATTCCATGGATGGCCGATCATGCTCGTCGCAATCAGGACATGAACATCGGTGTCACGCTGTTCATATTTTCCCCCTCCAACCCCCTTCTTTGTATTTCTCTCACTCTAGATAATGGATCGTCATCTCCTAGCTTGATCTCCGTCTGGACAGGCGCAAAACACAAGGTGTATCCGCTTCCTTTTCTCATCCATCTCTACGACTCCATGCCGTTACTTCCATGACCATTCACTAACAAATGAATATAAGGTGGCCCCCTCCATCATATTCGCCGCCTTCAGCATCACCAAAATTATTGGTCTGCTAAGCCCAAGGTCCCCGGGGTTTATCTTCTGTTCAACAGTCCAGTCATACATACACCTCACACGTTGGAGCGAGCAGTTGACTGGGGTACCACGCTGCATTTGTTTAAGATGTCCTGGTGGCCGTCTTTTGCATGTGATTCCAGGAGCTATCGCGTCTCTGTACCCTCGAGAGGTCCCAGGATGTTGGCAGAGCCAGTCTCCGCCAGACATTAATTGATACTTCTCCTACGGCTATTACGATCGATCAGCACCCTAGCTACCTCCCCGTCAAGATCACCACCATGGCAGTCACCTCTGGGGCTGATGCTTCTCTATGGATTGCGCAAGGCGCGGGCTGATCACACCGAAAGGCTGGCGTGGAGTTGCATGGACAGGATTGATGATGCGTATTGCGAATACGGTGATAGTGATGGATATAGCGTTGGAATGCAGGGCATGTGGTAAGTATTTAATGTTGTGAGAGTGACCAAACTGGAGCATGTCAACCGAGAGGAACGGTTAGTGAATGTAGATCACCTGATGGTCTCGCCTTTTCTGCTGTATCTAACGCGCCTTTCTGATCAGGTTACCGAATTTGCATCTCTCCTACTCACTACTATTACCTGTATAGCCTAGTTGTTCTCCGCTACACGTGCTATCGTCCTGGTGCATTGAATATTGACAACGGATAATGCTTCAACCATTGAATGCGGCAGGCTTGTTATTTCTAGCTACGAAGCCTCACTACAGCCGTGCCCTTCGGACTCTGAAGCTTTCGGATACAATACAAAGCGACGTACTTCTCCACGTCCCTCACTTATGCAGGTGCCTGGCTACATACAAGCATACGGAGATCCATCTGACTGAACTCGAATAGGTCTAGAGTCCGCATACCCTCGAGTGCAACTAGTCGAGGCCGTCTCAACAACCAACAGACTTACAATGGCGCCACAATTGATGAAGACCACGGCAGATATCGTGCCGTCTGTGACGACGCCTGGTATGCTGCATCCACCTCATGTTGGTGATATGGCCTGCTCACTGGATGAAAAACTGGTAGCGGTTTCAACTGATCGGAATTGATAAGTATTCCGACGATCAGTGGGTTCCAATAAGAACAACACCGGAAGCATATTACCTTTTCCTTCGCCTGGTGCAGTAGTGGGATCCGTCATCTGCCGTTAGGGTTGGTCGCTCGGCGGTAGTTACCCTTCCGGGATGCAGTCGGAGATAACCTCGACCTCCACGATACCCCAGCTAGTCCAAACGTGTCTGCAGATGTCTGCAGATGCCTGCAACCGAGCAGCTTATGCAGACTATGCAGTAGTACTGCCTCGATGACGAATGAGATGTTCTCGGCTGCAGAAACTGCATGTGCGAGGCAGCCGATATCGCATTGGTCAAACGAGTTCAACCCACGGTACCTTGCACTGCCAAGTAAACCATACTCTAACCTCTGCTAGTTTGATATCTACCTAGTAACTGATATCCTGCGTATCGTACGACGGTCTAATCATGGACCCATTCACGGTCACACCGTCGGCTGGAACCCAACAGTGGCTTTCCAAGAAACGATCTACTGCAGCACTCGTCATCAGTCCCACTGTACTTGATAAACCTGCGCTCTTGGCCTAGCTGACTACCCTGCAAAACTATATAAACCCGTCCAGTGCCAACATTTGATACACCACTCTCATCCTCACAACAGTCAAGATGGTCAAAGCTGCAGCCTTCGGCCTTGTGGCTCTCGGTGCTCTTTCTGGAGTCACCGCCACCACCTCCTATGGTCTGCCCGACCCCATTCTCATCGACTTTGACGATGATGGAGTCGAGGGCGGTCTCTATCGCCCCAATGCCACCAGTCCGCTGTCCCGCATCGGTGTCTACGTGATGCACGCCGAGCAGGATTATCTCAACTTCTCGGCCTGCCACGAACTCCCCAAGCGCGGCTTCACCACCTTCTGCGCCAACAACGACGCCAGCAAGAGCGGCTACATGACCGACCTCAACTTCGAGGACATGATGACCAACATCGCCCAGGGCATGAGCTACCTGCGCAACCTGAACGAGATCGACAAGGTCGTCATCTTTGGCCACAGCGGTGGCGGCGCCATGATGACCGCGTACCAGAACATCGCCGAGAACGGCGTCAGTGCCTGCAATGGCCCCGAGCGCATCTACCCCTGCTCCGACGCCATGGCTGACCTCCCCGCCGCCGACGGCATCATGCTCATCGACGCCAACTACGGTCTCTCCACCATGTCCCTGCTGAGTCTCAACCCGGCCATCATCGACGAGCACTCGGGCGCCAAGATCGACCAGTCCCTGAACCTGTACAACCCGGCCAACGGCTTCTCCGAGACCAGGGCCAACTACACCGCATCCTTCAAAAAGGCCTTCCAGACCGGCGTGGTGGCCCGCAACAACCGCATCCTCCAGCACGCCGAAGCCCGCCTGGCCGCCATCAACAACGGCACCGGCATCTTCAGCGACGACGAACCCTTCTACATCGTCGACTCGATGTACGTCGGCTTCAACAACAAGTTCTTCGCCCAAGACACCCGCTGGATCCACCACACCACCCACCCGTGGCCCTTGCTGCACCGCAACGGTTCCATCACCAAGCAGATCGTCCCCTCGGTCCGTGTGCCCGCCAACTTTGAGAACTTTGCCGACAACTTCGAAGGCGGTGCCATCAAGACCACCATCAAGCGTTACCTGTCTACCCTGGCCATCCGCGCCACCGACGACTTCGAGTACAAGCCCGATGGTTTCGAGGGTATTGTCTGGAACTCCAGCCAGACTGCCCCGCTCGGTAACATCGGAGGAATCACCGTCCCGCTGCTCAACATGGGCATGACCGGCCACTACGAGTACCTCAACGCCGAGAAGCTCCACTTGGCGGCGGGGAGCAAGGATGCCGCGATTGCGTTTGTGGAGGGTGCTCAGCACACGATTGTCACTTGCACCGAGTGTGAGTCGTACCCGGGTGAGTTTGGCAATACTCTGTACACTGCGTACAACTTTATGGGCGAGTGGTTGAGCAAGGAGGGACGGTTCCTGTAAACATCAGCATACCAATGCGTGTACAATAGTTGTAACTATACCCGGATAATTAGCTAGGTCAGACCTAATAGCTCAAATAGTCACTCCTTGTGTCACAGTATACCATCTGTCCTTCCTCATTTTCCTTTATAGTTGATAGTCACAAGTATCCTATAAGTCTATCAGATAACCGTACTTCAAATCCCTCACCATTCCCACAACCAAACCACAACATAAGAGCCCAACCCCAACCCCAACCCAGTATCTATCTCCGAGATTCCATCTCCCACCCTGCCTTGTCCCTCGTTTTCATCCTTCCCTTCTTCCCTTCCTCCCTCCCGCCCGTCCATCCATACCTAAAACCACCTAGTCTCCGCACTCCAACACCAACCCCTACTCCACCCACCACCCCAAATGCGGGGATATTCATGGCAGGCCCCTCCTGACCTAAAGTACCAAGCATCTCTACAACTGCATAGATGATATTCCCCAACCCCGGAAATATTCTCTCCCGCTATCTTCACCCATCACAGCCAAGCCAAGAAACAAAGAACCGAGTGGGATATGTTGTTCCGCTGACTAATCGGTTCCTCACAATAAGCAATAAGTTCATTTTATTTCCGGTTTTGTGTTGGAAAGAAAGTACGTACTTTATTCGTACTTTACAACATACACGTATTGGTATGTAACGCGTATGTTTACGGTATTGTAACGATGAAGGGCTGGGCGATGACTCAGCGGGGTGTTGAGATAAGCTTTAATTTGCTTTTTTTAGGCGGTTGGTTGCTTTGGGGGTCTTTTTGGGAGGTATCTTTGGGTGTACCTTTGGGATGCGTACTTCTGATGGGGGAAAGTACGTGTAACATTAGTATTGTAGGTTTGGTATGGAAATGATGTATGGGATGTAAGGGTTGGCGGGTGACTAGGTGGTATTGGCACGCACCTTCGGAAGGGTACTTACACGGAAGATGCATGTTCTTTGGTGTGGTATGATGTAGCACGGATTATGTTATTGTCCTGATAAGGTAATTGTGGCTACCTATTGATGGTAACATCTTTATGGAGGTCTAATGGATAAGCTCATCCATCATCAGGCCTTATCTAGGATCTGACCCGTTGTGATATTTACCATGTTAGTCCTATGTATTTCAATTCTAGTATTGAGTTGAGTGTTTGATAATTCATTAGATTCACTCTTCAGTCGCAAAGTGAGAATCCTTATCCACGGGCGGGAATAAGTGTAAGATAACATACACTTCTTTGGATAAGCACATCGTTCCTTGACAGGAAGGAGTAGAGCGGATTCGCTCAATCTCTATATACGCAAAGTGGTCAACGAGATCGATTTGTCTCACTTGTGGGTATTTTTCTGGCCGCATGTATGATATGCTCCCCTGAAGACTCTATCGGATCAAATATTTGGCGTGTATGGTGGAAAGAACTTTCCGCTGTATGGACTAGAGGTGCATGGGAACATAACGGGCTTGTCAGAGGAAGTGCTTAGGGTGAGGCGTTACTAATATATGAGGTGAAAGGAAGGGCCCGTGTAATGGGTAATGTTGGGTAGGATATGAGTTGTCATATGTCTAACATCACCAGAGAGGATATGGAGCTCAATCACACAAGAATATTGTTTGTAAAAGCCTGTGCTGATTTTCTTAATATCCATATTCACTGCAGAAGTGATGTTGTGGATGACCTGGGTCAATGGTATTTATCAGCAGACTATAATTATCTATTTTTCACCTACCCATGAAGTGAAGGTGTTGGTCCAATTTCAGAGGTGCCGGGCCTATCATCACCTTTTGAAGTCGCTTTAAAGCCTAGTATGCCTAAATCACAACCTAAACTGTATGAATTCATAGGACAAGATAATTTACCACCAGGGAAATCATCCGCTTCATGGAGTAGAGATGCAGGAAAGCACATAGGGCGTTAATTACCTGTTAATCTCCAAATTGAGATCAACAGTGGTGACTAGAGTCTGCCTGGTTAGGCATAATCAGTGTAGAGAATTCCCATGTGGTAGCAGATCCCAGGCATTCCTAGAGAGATCATTGCGGTGCACCAACCTGAATGATTATGGTGAATGTCAGTCAAGGAAGTTCTCGTGGACTATCCGGAAAGTAACGACTGGGTACCACCACCCCTCAACAAGTCACTATACCTAGGCAGCAGCTCCCAAAATCTCATCAAAGACCATGCCCTCCTACACAGTATGTCCTCAAGTGTTACTGTTGACAGCCAACTCAAAATGGAGCATTCTATCGGAAATATTATCAGTGACGCCGTAACCCGGCTCGTGCGGACCCTGCAGGAAGATTTTCGCAAGGAAATTAGAGACCAAATCCAAGTTTTCAGGGAGAATTTGAAGGGTCTCCCCTCTGAGACTGTTATGAGTGACAACGAAACCAGAAAAGAATTTCAGACCTTCCGACAGGATCTTCAGGTCTTGAAGGATGAGTTGAAGGATCTTCGAAAGACAACCGAGCGAAATACAGAACATCTTCTGAGTTTGGGCACGAACTTCAAGGAAACGAAACAGCACGTTCACAGCTTGCAGAAAGACGTTAATGAACTTCGCAGACAAACAGATCGGAATACAGAAGAGATACGGACCCTGCAGACAGAACTTAGATATCCTTGAAATGGAAGGAATCAGAACACGCCAAAGATTCAGTTCCTTTCCACGGATGTCAAGAAAACCAAGCAACAACTAAGCGCTATTCAGGAGGATGGCAAGAAAACCAAGGACCGATTTTAAGCCTTCCAGAAGGAAACTTAAAGCGAGCTCGCGATTATTTACGATCGGTCTAGTATCGTCGACGCCAGGCTAGATGCAATGTATGCCACCATCGCCAACTCAAGACTCATCTATCCATTTCAAAAGATCAAACCCTTCTCCATGTTTGACGAGTCCTACGATCTTCTTCCAGTTCCGAAGTGCTTCCCTTCAAATTGGCGGGACTGATATCCCTCAAGTACAGAAAGAACTGTGGGTTCATCTAATAAACCTGTATGAATGTGACTAACATGAACAAAGGTCATCACTACGAGAACTTCTCACTTATTATCGGCTCGGGGCTGTCACAATTCAGGCCAGCCACGATCAGAATACCGGCTTTGAGCCTACCATGAGCCAACATCAATTCACACAAGGGCAACTCCAAACCGCAATCGAGTCCGACCCAGACCGTGCTGTATCTATCCTAGGTTCTCATTTAGGTATAGCCTCCGGTGTCCTCAAGAGCTGTTCTTCGTTCGAGTCCAAACAACCAGTGCAGCAGCTCGGCAAGCGCGCTCGGCAGGAAGACAGTGAATCCAAAGCCGTTATCAAACGAGGGCAAGAAAATACTGGAATGGTAAAAGATAACAAGGAACAGGAAACCCCTTCAAAGAAGAGACGTATCGACAAGACCCCACTTAAACTCCCTGAGCGGCATGTCACGTCTGAGTTCGAACATGGATTGGGATGCGGATACTGAAGGGAAGCGCTCAAATCTAGTCGACTCTTCTAAATCTCGACCCGGGATACTCCATCCAAAGCCTCCCACGTATGATTATGTGATGAAAGAGTATGATGGCTCTAAGAGCAATGAAAAGATGGACAAGGTGCGAAAGTCTGCGGAAGCTAGTTGGGTCTCAACTGAAAAGAAGCCCAGTTTATGTGAGGGAAGTCAAGGTCATGCTGATGGGAAGTCTTGAATTGACAGGAGTGTTTTGCGAGCGACAGGTTCTTCTTTTCGTGACACATTTGACACCATAGATTGAGTCTTGGAACGGAATCTTTGGAAAATGACAAATTCGGGGGTCGTTTTCGGAGTTATCTCGCACGCATTCGGCAATGTCATCGCCGTATCCTCTCTGTTTGATAAAAAGCATGTGTCTATGTAAAGTATGCACTGGTAGAGAAGACTTGGTTAGCTGGTCAGCTTGTATCAATACGATGACGTCACACTCCTAGAGGGGCCCTAATTGGGTGTTTTCCTATACGAATACGCTGAAGGAGTGGACTAACATATCAAACAACATTCCAGCCACAGAGTCAGTCTCTGTCATGAATGATACTCTGCAGCCGATCTCATCGCATAACCAAGGCAACTAAACCCCCTGTTTGAAAAGTATAGGCTCAGAAATACTTTGTAGATGACCCATCTTCAGTCATGTCGTCTGTGCTTTTGCTTGCCTTTACATCTACACCCTCATCGAATGCTTCGTATGTTTTTCAAAATACAAGAGTTTCCGGGGTTTTGAAGCGACTGTTATTGCTATTTTATTTATTCGGGATTTGAACCAAAGAGGTCCAAAGCCATGGAATCTGCATTAAGGTCGAGCCTTGGAAATGAGTTACCGGGTTGTCCTGCCTTAACACTGTTATATATTCACTACATAATTCGATCAAAGCCTCGGAAATGCCTAATTGGATGAATTGGTAATCTAGGCTCTGGCTGAGATGGAAATATATCCGAGCAATTCTCTACAAACTAAACTGCCTGAATACGGTGCCTGTTGGCCGTGATTCTAATCCTGATGCCGAATTATTAAATCTTCCAAACCCTTCTCTCGCATTATGAGTTGAATATGGGGTGATATAGCCCTAGTCTTTTCCTGTTCCTTTTTTGTACGTTCGGATGCCTCGAGGACCGTATAGCTGCCTGGGAGGGGTGTGTTTTCACGACGATTGCTGTCCTCTAAACACACTGAAAGCTGCCAGAAGGGTGGAAGGATAAATTATGTGGTAATAGCCAAGTTCCATGCAAGAATGATGACTTTGTTCGGTAAATGTAAAGGACTGGATAGAGAAGCAATGTCAAACTATATTAGGCCAAATCGGTTGGAAGTTGAGGATTAGATCAAATAAAGATCCCCCATCAAGGGCCCGTCAAGAGAGAATAATTATCATCGAATGGAGATGTGCTTTCATCAATAAATAGGGGAAGGGCCATAACGCAGCAGAAAACCCGAGGGACAACTTATGGTGAGGGAAATCGCACGAAACAACGCTAGAGCCTGAGGCATAATACCGCAGGTCACGTGTAGTCGGGGTGTTTTCTCCGGGCTTTCTACCTTTCTTCCTCCAGTCATCAGATTGTCTTATCATCACGCCTTCGCAACCCCCTGAGCTAGAAATCCCTCATTGATATATTAAACAACTGCTGCAGACTGCACTAATTGCCGGCATGAGCTACGGCAATATACTTCTATTAGTACTGCCCACTAAGTGAAATCCAAGTCGGGACTAAGGATCATTAGTATGTTCCCGGGTCGGACACGCTTGTGAGTCTGACTCAGGTTCTAATCAAAGGTAGAATTACTTGACTCTTGTTGACTTGGAGTGCATTCTTCCTAGGTCCGACTGCATATATGCCCAAGGGAGCGACCAAGATAATGCTTCAGATTATCCCGGCACGTTCGGCGCTGAATCAACATCTCCACGGTCGAATACGACCAGTTCCACAACACCTACTGAATAGATATCCTATCCTTATAGCCAGTCCCGAATTGTTAATGACAAATTAATACCGTTTCGAAGAACCTTTCCGGGCTGACTGGATAGCCCACTATCCAATCGCATCAGCCTTTGCCTCCGGATATTCGCCGAAAGGGTGACAAAATGGTCTGACACGCAACCCGATGAGGTTCATCTATTCTTTCAAGGAAACTGGCTACCCCATAAGCATATGGAGGTCGTGCTAAGGTTCGACCGCGAAGCTTGGTTTGTCGGAGGGCGTCCACGGCCATGTTGTTCCGGGAGACGGGTGCTTCATCACAGCACATTTCCACCAATTGTGACCCAGTGTACGCGTAAGTGGAGGAGGGGAAGCCCCTCGTGATTCAGGAATGGAGGAGGCCTCCTGGAAACTTGGAAGGTAGAAACTCAATGGGAAAAAAGGAAGGGCCACCCGGACGGGAAGATTCCATGGATAGGCGCTCCTCTTTCCTAACTGGGCACCCAAGAAACACTGCGCGAATATCGTCCGATCCTTCCGGTTGGTGGGGGCAAGACAGGAGATAACGATGATCAAATGCCAATATTGCTCTCTGCCGTCTGCAGCAGACCCATGGTAGACCTGGTATCACACATCTTCCTTGTACTGCATCCATGCCGACAATGGAATGATTACCTTGATGCTGACATCGACATGTTCTGGACCGCATCGGCCCCCACATGGTTAATCGGCACATCTTATCGGCGGCTTCCGAACAGCCCTGGCACGCGGAAAGCCAAGAAGCCCCTGTCTCAGACTCGCAGCTATGGGCTTGGCAGACTCCAGCGTTCATTTCCTCTTGCCAAGCACTGTAATTGAACCACTGTCAGCTAAGTTACTTAAGCAGCTGATTATCATCATCTGATATAGGGCTAGGGTCTGCCGTCATTTGATCCTCGAGATTGCCTGCAGATTAACACGTCTTAGCAGGCCGCAATTGGTGGAACCCCCGGGTCCACTTGCCCTAAGAAGCTTCTTCGAACGCCTCCACTCGGTCAACGGCCGGCCGAATTGCCTGAAATTCCCTAGCCATCTCAGATATAGTTATTCAGTGCCCCTTCCGGTAGTGACGAAACCCCGCCGGCGTCTCCACCCGGAGGTCCTGACCCATATGAGATGGATGCTTCTTGATAACAGGAGCCTATCCTAGCATGGGATGCGATTCCTATAAGAACCAGGCCTGGTCGCATTCTCTGGTTCCTCCATCAACAACAAACTTAGGCTTGCCGATCAGTCGATCCTTAACCGCAATCATGGTCAAATCCGTTCTTTCTTCCATCATTTTCGCGACCACCGCGCTGGCCGCCAGCCGCATGACGGCTCCTTCCGGTGCCATTGTCGTTGCCAAGTCCGGAGGTGACTACTCGACGGTAAGGATTCCAATGCAGATCTCATGCCGAGAACATGGCTGATGAACACTGAACAGGTCAGCGATGCCGTTGCTGCCCTCAGCACCACCTCGACCGAGACCCAGACCATCTTCATCGAGGAGGGTAGCTACGACGAGCAGGTTTACGTTCCCGCTCTCAAGGGCAAGCTGATCATCTACGGTCAGACTGAGGAGTATGTTAATTCTTACCACTTCGGGAAGAACGCGATCTAATACATTTCAGCACCACCACCTACACTGAGAACTTGGTCAACCTCACCCACGCCATCGCCCTGGCTGATGTCTCCGACGATGACGAGACCGGTTAGTCATCCCACACTCCTAACGACAGCAATTCGCTGACCGATCAGCTACTTTCCGTAACTACGCCGCCGGCTCGGCCGTCTACAACCTCAACATTGCCAACACCTGTGGCCAGGCTTGCCACCAGGCCTTGGCCGTCAGCGCCTATGGCTCCGAGCAGGGTTACTACGGTTGCCAGATGACTGGTTACCAGGGTAGGTACCAACCAAAGAAGCGTTCCGACCTTTGCTAATGCTGCTCCAGACACTCTCCTTGCCCAGACCGGTTACCAGGTCTACGCCGGATCCCTGATCCAGGGTGCCGTGTATGTTGCCACATCCCCAACATGGACATGAACCAGTGACTAACATCACAAGTGACTTCATCTTCGGCCAGCACGCTCGTGCTTGGTTCCACGACTGCGACATCCGCGTCGTCGAGGGTCCCACCTCCGCCTCCATCACGGCCAACGGTCGCTCCTCCGAGTCCGACACCTCTTACTACGTGATCCACAAGTCCACCGTCGCCGCTGCTGATGGCAACGACGTCCCCTCGGGCACCTACTACCTCGGTCGCCCCTGGTCCCAGTACGCCCGCGTTCTGTTCCAGAAGACCTCCATGACCGATGTCATCAACTCCCTCGGCTGGACCGAATGGTCGACCTCCGAGCCCAACACCGAGAACGTCACCTTCCAGGAATACGGCAACACCGGTGCCGGTGCCAAGGGCACCCGTGCCAGCTTCTCCGAGAAGATCGATGAGCCCGTCTCCATCAGCACCATCCTCGGCTCCGACTGGGAGGACTGGGTTGACACCAGCTACATTGTCTAAGCTATTAATCATCTGGAGTGGTAAGGGGACGAGTACATAGTCGTGTGGATATGTATATATACTGATAGTAATTGCATAATTGTGATCTATTGCAGATCCTACCATCATACCCTCTCTCACCCTGAATATCAAAGTAATACTGCGAACAGCATTTTCATCCATCCCCTAGTCACTAGAACAAAAGAACTCAAATCACTACCTACGGGACTCCACACCCTCGCAACATCATTCAACCGAACCAAGTCCCACACATACAAACCCACAACCCATCTCCTCGAACTACATATCTAACCTTCTACCTACAACCCCCCGACCGAAGAAAACAACTTAACCACCACCCACACCCACATACATACATAACCTCATGTAATACCTCGCAAATCAATCTACCTACATCTACCACCTTATCCAACCACCAAGAGATATAAATATATCACTCATACATAATACATAGCCCTTCTAACAAACCCTTTAACTCTCATTTGATATGAGGATAATATTCTCATCACGTAGGTAACACAAACCCTCGGCTTATAAAAGTGCCCGATCCCGCCGGAGTTACTGTTAAATAAGTGCCGTAGTTTCATTGCTGTGTCTTGTGAGAGGTATGCGGTTACTCTCGTCTTGGTCGCCCGGGATGTGTGGAGTGGGGCTGAGGTAACGTGGTATCGTTATGTCTCATGTACTTGATTATAGGTAGGGTATATGCTGGATGCGATATCGATATTATTCCTGAATTACATTAATCGCATCAGACACAATAACCATAACCAATATATTTAGATCATATAGGAAAGAAAAGTAGATAGTTCAATTAATAAAATCCGCCGGCACCTCCGGGCCCCAAATCGCCAACGACTCATTTCTCGCAGGCATATACCCAACCGGCGTCTCCTCATTGACCAAATCCCCATCCGCATAATGCTCTACCATATTCCCCGTCGTATCCCACCAGTAATCGAAGATTTGGGAGCCGAGGATATGTCGTCCCACGCCCCAGACGGACTTGTATCCCTTTTTGGCGAGCCAGTAGTGGCCTAGTTTCTGGGTGTCGAAGTCGTGGACTTCAAACGAACAGTGGTGGACGTGGGGGGTTTTGTTGGAGATCATGAATAGGGAGTGGTGGTCTACGCCGTCTTGGCCGCGGTCGATGTGTGCGAATATGGCGACGTTTTCTTTTTGGTTTTCTTTGTCGATGTAGAGGAAGTCGGTGGGGACGAGGTTGAAGTTTTGGGTGTAGAATGTTAGCATGTTGGGGAAGGATTGGACGCAGTAGCCGAAGTGGCCGAGCTGGGTTTTTGGTTCTGTTAGATTGTGTTTTGGGGTTGAGGGATGGGGGAAGGGTTGGGGGTGTACCTTGTGCACGGGCGCTGGTCCAGGGTTGAAGCGATGGAACTTTCGCAGTCGCGTCTTTTCCGTCTCGTAGTTGATGATGAGCCGTTCTGGATATTCTCCAGGTTTTTTGGGGGTTTGGCCATGGATTAAGTTCACGGGGTGACCTTCTGGATCAGTCACTGTCACTAGATGACCTCCACCAGGGTGATCAACTAATTCAGTGATTCCAGTCGCATTCGGAATCTGTAATGCTCTACTTCAGTCAGCGCCGATATTCCCAAAAAAGAGTGATAAACCAACTTCTCCAAATCCCCATATGACTCCACCTCAAACGTCCCCCCCAGGAACGCCTTTGGTCCCTTCCGCGCATAGTAAACATACGGATCGGGCCCATAGCCACGATACCAGACTTGCTCGTCTGTTTGCTTGACGACCTGCATACCGAAGTCTGTACCTGTCAATACCAACCCATCTCTCATCTCTACACATATGCATACCTTTTAAGAATGTAGTTATCTCATCCAAATCCGGATGCTGATACCGCATATGCGACAACTTCACCAACCGGATCTGGGTCTCAGGGTTGATCCCAGATCGCTCTCTCCAGGAACTAACTGATTCTTGTTCTGGGCCCATGGCCGTGACATCAGGGATGGAGGCGCCGTGACACGCGGGTGGGGTCTTTTCTGGGCTGTTACCTTGGCTTATGGGATGGGGGTAGGAGGTGGGGTCTTACCGGTTCGTCGTGGCTGTCCATGTTGTGGTTTGTATGATTGTGGATGTTGTAGATGAAAGTGATACTTCGCTAGGGTTGGATATTGTTGTTTGGTTCGAATGAAGACGGATGAATTATCCCAGGGTCGGGATTATATTTGGCCCAGCTGGACTGCGACCCCTCTTCCATGTGGGGTCGAGGCGGGGGTGGGGCTGGCCTGGAGTGGAGGTGCACACTGCTGGCGGGAATCCGCGGGTTGTCGGTTGTTTGGTCATTGAGGATTTCGTATAAGTATGGGAGGGGCTACTGAGTGGATATTACATCGTAGGAATAGGTTATTGGGTGATGGTATCTTGGTGCTTGTGTTGGAAAGTCGGAGTCAAGGTCGGCGGCTGTTGGGGAGGGAGGCGATCATCCTCAGGAATGTGGGGAGTGCATGAGGGCGCGTCAACTAGCGGCCAGAGGAATGTTTTGCCGCGTGTATTTTTTCGCCATCCAAGGAATACTCATACGTTCGGAAGAAGCTTCAGCCGACAGGATGTCCCTCATGCTCGAGCCACATTTGCTAATGCCGTGGGAATGTTGCATTCCGCGGTTCTCACTCCTAGACATATGGGTTAATCTTGATCTAATGTGAAACGCCTATCGCAGCTGCGTGCCTACATATCCTACACATTTGTCTCCCTGCCCATGGCGAAATGCTTACAGTAGGCCATAATGCGACCGGATAATGGAACTATAATAATCCCAAGTCGAGGGGCAGCGCTCAATCGTGTGTTTCTGGAAACACAACAATGCCAAGGTCTCACCGGGCTTAGAACCCCGAGGAAAAAACCCGGACAACAGTTACACGCCTAGTGTTGGACAATACTCCGTGAAAAGGATTACTGCAATAAGCCGCCTGCACTCAGGTTAGTAGACCCAGCGAGAATTTTGAAGACTGTTATAAAGTCTCAGTATATTTTCTCACCGAGATTTAAATAGCAGTCATTTCCCTCGACGACATTTGAATAAGTTCCCTCTGATCGCCACCCGTACCACTGAGGCTCTGGGAACCTGAATCTGAACACCGCTTGGTCTTCACAGAGAATGCGACGTTGCCAAACCTGGAGACTAGTCTAAGCGACGAGTTCCGGGTCCGGTAGAATCGGAGTATATATACCCAGACTCATGCCTTGCCAGCTAACAAGCCAGAAGCAACAGTATGACAACCTAACCCCTTGGAGCATCCTGCGGAGTCGTGCCGGCACTCAATATAAAAATATCACAAGTATATCTGACACCTGTCATGGGACCAGCGACTGTTGCACATTCCCAGCGAGAAGCCCATATCGCCTCCACTCGTCGAATAATTGTATGACTTACATGTGGGCCTCCTGTAGGATGAAACCAAACCCAACCAGTGGCCATACATGCTCTTGTTAATTGTAACCTCATGCGAGTCTGCCCTAGATCTCTTATAACTCCTACTTTATATACGGCGACTTTCTGCCCGGGAAGTTAGCATACCCGGAACTTTTGTTCTTTGTACGCCAAAACGGTACCAGCATAGCTATATTACCTTGAGTGCACATTGAGACAACACTGTGTGTTCCATCTCAGCAGTTCTCGCTGCCTTGGTTGCCTAAGGCACGAGTCGAGACCGGTCACATGGCCATCGACAATGGAAGCGAGCACGTGGTGGAGGCCGCAATCCACATCGAGGATGTCCGGCGCCAACCTCACCTGGACCAACCGACCACGCCATGGGCTACCAACCATGGACAGGAACCAGCCGGCCTACCGCCCCCCATCGCCATCGTGGGTATGGGGATGAGGTTCCCTGGCAACATCCGAACTGGAGAGGACTTCTGGTCAATGTTGGTGGAGAAAAGGAGCGCTGTGGGTGAGATTCCTCCAGGCAGGTACCATGGAGACTCATTCTATCACCCTACCAGGCCTCATGTGGTCAAGACCAAACATGGGTACTTCTTCCAGGAAGAGTATCTGGGTAAAGTCGATCCAGGATTTGTTGGAAAGCCCCACGAAGCCGGCCTGTTGGATCCCCAGCAAAGGCTTCTTCTCGAGGTTGTTTGGGAGTGTATGGAGAACGCTGGCCAGTCTGACTGGAGGGGGCACAACATCGGATGTTTTGTAGGGACCTTTGGAGAGGATTGGCTCGAAGTCACCAGCAAAGACTTTCAAGCTATAGATCGGTTTCGAGCAATGGGAACAGGCGACTTTGCACTTGCCAACCGGATTTCTTTCGAGTTCGATCTAAAAGGCCCAAGGTGTGTCAAGAACAGACTTTCTTTGTTTCCTGAAGTCCTTTTCATCCAGCAACCTGCTTCGATGACGCTGTCTGACCATAATCATGATTAGCATCACCTACAAAACGGCGTGCTCGTCCTCTCTGGTCGCATTACATGAAGCCTGTCAGGCAATCCAATCTGGAGACTGTTCTTCGGCTATTGTCGGCGGCAGCAGCATTATATTTTCTCCTACAATGTCGGTCACGATGTCGGATAACTTGGTATTAGCCCCTGACGGCCGATGCAAGACCTTTGATGCTTCAGCGGATGGATACGGACGTGGGGAGGGTATCAATGCCATATACATTAAACCGCTGGACACTGCCATCCGAGACGGTGATCCCATCAGAGCAATAATCCGCTCTACAGCAACAAACAGCGACGGGAAAACGCCCAACATTTCCACGCCAGATCGTCAAAGCCAAGAGACTCTGATCCGGAGAGCATATAGTCGAGCGGGAATCAGTGATCCCTGCCAAACAGCTTTGTTCGAATGCCACGGAACAGGGACAACTATGGGCGATGTTACAGAAACCGAGGCCGTCGCAGGAGTGTTCGGAGAGAAGGGGATATTGATCAGTGCGGTAAGTCAAGAAGCTCATTGTGCATGGCTGACTGACTCATTCCTGACAAGGTGAAACCCAATGTTGGACATATGGAAGGTGCGTCTGGTTTGACCAGCGTCATCAAGGCCGTCCTCTCCTTAGAAAATAGAAAGATTCCTCCAAATATATACTTTGAAAGACCAAATCCTGAGAGTAAGTTTATCCAAATACTCTGTCTGCACGCTAATAAATGTAGTTCCATTCGAAAAGGGCAAATTAGAAGTTCCGATAGACACTTTACCATGGCCGGAAGACAGGGAGGCTCGTGTGAGCGTAAACAGCTTTGGGATTGGTGGAGCAAACGCACATGTATGTCCACTGAATTCGGATAACGCATTTAGTATATTCTGATATGAGACAGGTCATTTTAGATGCTTATCAACGCCGTGACTCTATGCCAAAACCATCGAGTGATGGAGATCACGACCAACTCGTGGTGGTCTCTGCATGGGGCGCAAATGCGCTTGACAAGAAGATCCAGCAGCTTCAGTCCTACCTGGACCAACACCCCGAAGCCTTCAACGATGTTGCTTATACGCTTGGTTCCCGCAGAGATCATCTGGCTCACCGTGCATTTCTGGTTACAGGCGGCAAGATCGAAAATCTAGAAGGATTCCAAAGAGCCCATTTACCTGAATCGCAGGCGTCAGAAATAATATTCGCCTTCACCGGCCAGGGTGCTCAATGGTCCGGAATGGCCAAAGGTCTCATGGAACGATACCCCCAATTTTACAGAGATGTACAAATAATGGACGTTACACTTCGAGGTCTTCCATCACCACCCAGGTGGAATTTACATGGTAATCTCTCTGTCTGAACACGAAGAAGCATATATTAACAGGCACAGATACATTACTGAATGGCAACCAAAGTGCGATGGACCGCGCCGAATGTGCCCAGCCGCTATGCACCGCCATTCAGCTGGCTATCATCAACATTCTGGCCGCTTATAACATCTGCCCCTCTAAGGTGGTAGGCCACTCCAGTGGAGAGATTGCTGCTGCATATGCATCGGGTGCCATCTCCATGGAGACAGCCATCATTCTGGCCTATTATCGCGGCCAAGTATCCTCCCAATGTGAGGGCAAAGGGGCGATGTTGGCGGTGGGCTTGAGTCCAAAACAGGTCCGATCATATATCACAGGCGGAATCGTTGTTGGGTGCTACAATAGTCCCGAGAGTGTGACCCTATCTGGAGACAGCGGTGCTCTGGACGAGATAGCAGCTAGGATACGCGCTGACCTACCAGATGCTCTGATGAAAAAGCTCCCAGTTCAAGTCGCCTATCATTCCAGTGAGTGATAAGTATTCATGTTCGGAGTAGTTCTAACCGTGATAGGCCACATGATGTTTGCCGCTGCCCATTACGAAGAGTTGATTCGACCTCATGTTACCTGCAAGCCGAACATGATAGCACAGATGTTCTCAACCATGACAGGCCAAACAATACATAATCCAACCCAGCTGGATGCGGCGTACTGGAGGGCAAACCTTGAGTCACCAGTCCAGTTTACGGCTGCCATGGGAGCAGCGCTGAAGTCGGCGACTGACACACCGCAGCCACTAATCCTAGAGATCGGACCACATTCTGCTCTTTCAGGCCCTATCCGTCAAATATCCAAGGATATTGAAAAGCGGCATTCGTATTGTCCGACCGTAGTGAGGGGAGATGACTCTACTTCTACTTTCCTCAATGCGGTGGGTCAGGCATATCTCCATGGTGCGCCGGTGCGTTTTACGGCAGTCAATGGAACTGGATCTTGCTTGAATGACCTATCACCCTACCCATGGCAGTACGAAAACTTAGGATGGTCCGAAACCAGGCCCCCGCGGCAATGGCGTTTGCGCAAATTTGCACACCATGAATTGCTTGGTTCTCGTACTCTGGAGTCCTGTGATTCCGAGCCTTCTTGGAGAAACATCCTTCGCCTTGATGAAGTCCCATGGATCTGGGACCACAGCGTTGCCAGTCAGGTTGTCTTTCCCTGCGCTGGGTACATAGCCATGGTGGTGGAGGCAGCCCGTCAAGTCACGGAATCTGATGCTATCACGTTACGGAATCTGTTGATCCGGACTGCCTTGATTGTGGAGCCGAATATGGAGTATGAGCTTCTGACTACCATACGACCGGTGGCAATCAATGACCTGGTAGAATCTTCATGGTACGACTTCACAGTATATTCCTATGACGGTACTTCGTGGAAAAAGCACTGCGCTGGACAAGTCAAGTCCGGCACCTCTGCCAGCCTATCGCAACCATCAGTACTCCCGGTGTATCCGAGATCTGTTTCGTCGTCATACTTATATCGACAGCTGAAGAAGGCGGGACTGAAATATGGAACAACGTTCCAAGGCCTTCAGGAAATCACTGCCAGTCCGTCGACCTACGAAGCCGCAGCAACAATTCAGGACGATCCGCAGCTACATGTTGGACGTTACCTAGTTCATCCCACCGCGATCGACCAATGCTTGCAATTACACTGTGTAGCCGCATGCCGTGGCCTCGCTCCGGGAATGAGCGTAGTGGGCGTCCCTTCATACATTGGAGAGGTATACCTAACCCATAGCAGCGAGACCATGTCGTTAGGGGTCAGCCCAACCGCCTCGAATGCTATAACTGATGGCTTAGGTGGAGATGCACATCTAATTCGCAGTGATGGGACCACCGCGTTGTCCATGCGCGACGCCCGTTTTTTCGCCCTGGAAAGTGATGGAAAGTCAGCACGTGAAGAGCCGTTCCTATGCTCTTACATGAAGTACCAACCGGATATACGTCTCAATCCTGCAAAAGGCTTGGTTAAACGAGCCCCTGTAAATACGGGACTAGAAATAACAGCGAGGCTTGCTGTTCTGGCAATCCTAGATTTCGATATTCTGGTCTGTAATCTCACTCCCACGGTCCCTCATATGATCAAGTATCGGCAATGGATTCAATCGGAAGCCCTGCAAATAAAAACATCAGACTACCATTGCATCGAAGAGGCACGGAACTGGGCGCGCATAAGTCCCGGTGAGCGGCTGGGCCTTTGGAAAACACTCCTTGAAAAGGTGCCCGATCCCCGGCTCTCAGGCTTTTTCGCGGATGCCAGATACTGCCTGGAATCAGAGATGGACTCCTTGATGACGGGGCAATCATCAGCGGCTCAGGTGCTCACCCCGCGTGACTCTTGGAAGGACATCTATGGCTACGGAGTCGACATATTTGATTGGCAACAGCTGTTCGAGCTTCTGGGACATTCCAGTCCTCAGCTGCGGATAGTGGAGATTGGCGCTGGAACGGGCTCTGCTACTGCAGCGGCGTTGAGAGCCCTCGTTGATTCCAGAGGAGATCGATCTTTTGCTCGGTATGTGGTCACGGATATTACGCCTGGCTTCCTGATACCGCTACAGGAGCGATATGGCAGTCAGCTCGAGTATGCGGTTCTCGATATATCTCTCCCGCCTGCAGATCAAGGATTTGATGTCGGTGGCTTTGACCTGGTTATCGCGTCGAATGTTATACATGCCACACCAAGTTTGAACAAAACATTATCTAATGTGAAGACGCTGCTGAGGCCGGGTGGCTGGCTCGTGCTCCATGAGCTTTCGGCTGGTATGATCAACTATTCTGTCCCTTAAAGATGAGTGCTAACGGCTAGGCCAGCGGTTCCTTACGTGGATTGGGTTATGGTATGTTATTCGGCCGATCCATCTTACTCATTGAAATTGTATCCTTAATGGAACTAATTATTACACAGGGTACCTTGCCTGGATGGTGGTTAGGGGACGCTGACCAGCGTCTCAGCCGACCATACGTCACTGTGGAGAGATGGAATGACGAATTCGTTAAAGCCGGCTTCACAGAAATAGAAGGCATGTCTTATGACGAAGACTTCCCATACCAGATGTCCGCTACTATGGTCACAAGAAGCGCACCTTCAAAGCCATCCATCCCCGTTATCACCCTTCTCGGGACGTTGGAAACACAACGGCAACCCTGGGCAGCGGTTATTGAAGACAGGCTGACCCTCCAAGGCTACACTTTCCAGTGGTGTATACTGGGGGAGTGTCCTAAGGAGAGCGTCGTTATCTCACTGCTTGATCTGGACGGCCCGTTCCTATACGATTTGCCCGAGGAGTCGTTTTCCCAGTTACAAAATTACTTATCCATTGCTCGACGAACACTCTGGATTACACGGCTTTCTCACAAGAAATGCTCGGATCCTCGTTTTGGACTCATACAAGGATTCGGCCGTACCATCCGAGCGGAGACCGGAATGGATTTCAGGACAGTTGAGTTGGACAAATTCAACGACACCAGTGCAGACGTCCTAATGCGCGTGTGCGAAGAATTCTTCGATGAGAAAGCTAATCCGTCTGGTAAGGATTTTGAGTACTCTATTGAAGATGGTACGGTCTACACTACGAGATGCAATCGCCTATCAATGGAGGAGCAACTCGAGGTAACGGGTAATGATGGGCCTCTTCGCATCCATCCTGGAACACGCGGTGTGATAGACACACTCCATTGGGTGGAAGAGGAGCAACAGGAGACCCTTCAGCCGAGTGAAGTTGAGGTCGACATGAAGTATCTGAGTTTGAATTTCAAGGACCTCATGTTCGCCTTGGGTCTTCTTGGAAACAACCTTCCTCTAGGTCTAGAGGGCAGCGGTGTTGTCCGCAGGGTGGGCTCCGCGGTGACCGACCTACACGAGGGAGATTCAGTCATCGTTATTCAGCAGGGTACATTCAAGACGCGGCTAGTCACGCAGGATCTAAAATGCATGCGCATCCCAAGCGAGATCTCGCTCGAGCAGGCATCTGCGATGCCTTGTGTTTATGCGACTGCCATCTACTCGCTTCTGACGATAGGGAACCTGAGCAGGGGACAGGTAAGATCAGTGTTAGTGATCGAGCATAAGTATATCTATTGATGGTTTTCAGTCCGTTCTTATCCATTCGGCCTGTGGTGGTGTTGGCCTGGCGGCGATAGACATATGCCGGATGGTTGGCGCAGAGGTATGCCCAACCCAACAGCTGAGCACTCGTTTACTGACCGGATATAGGTTTACGCTACTGTGAGCAGCGAGGAGAAGATTCAATTTCTCATACAGACATTCAATATCCCACGTGAGCGGATATTTGACTCTCGCAGCGTCTCGTTCCGCAGCGGCATTCTAGATGCGACACACGGACGTGGCGTAGATCTTGTACTGAATTCTCTCGCAGGCGAGCTCTTGCATGCGTCTTGGGACTGCGTTGCTCCCATGGGCAAGATGATTGAGATTGGCAAACGCGATATGCTGGAACATGGGAAGCTGGAAATGGTACACTTTGCGAATAATCGCTCCTTCTTCGGTGTTGACTTGAGCGAGATGCTCGATGACTGCCCAGAGCTTGTTCGAGGGTATGCTACATCTATGACTTGATATACATGATGGACACTGACATTCTGCAGGTCGATCAATGAGATGTTCACCTACTGCCAAGAAGGACGACTGCAGGCGCGATTGTTTCCACGAATGTTCGATGCCAGCGAGATTGCAGCTGCATTCCGTCACATGCAGACCGGTAGACATATCGGCAAGATAGTGGTTAAGATGCCGGAGGTGCCTCACAGTCTCAAGAACAAGCCAATCGAGAGGAAATACATCTTCTCTCCTACGAGATCCTACCTCCTAGTGGGTGGATTCGGAGGCATTGGTCGATTATTAGCAACATGGATGGTCACCCACGGCGTCCGACACCTGGTTATAATGTCACGATCGGCAGGCCAATCTGAGTCGGACCAAGGCTATATCAAAGAGTTGGAAAGCCAAGGTTGTACTGTTACCGTTGTCAATGGCAGTGTTGAAGACACCAATACTGTCGAGCAAGCTGTCTCCGCCAGCGAGCACGAGTTGGCTGGTGTCGTCAATCTCTCCTTAGTACTACAGGTAAGCCCCTACCTTGCCCAACTTTGGAAATCTACTCAACCTACCATCCAGGACGAATTCTTCGCCAACATGTCCTACGATCAATGGGTCGGCCCTCAAGGCTCAAAAATCCGCGGCGCATGGAACCTCCACAACGCCTGCTCCGAGAAGCACCTCGACTTCTTCGTCCTCTTCAGCTCCGTCGTCGGCACAGCCGGCAACCCAGGCCAATCGAGCTACGGCGCGGCCAACACCTTCGTGGACGCGTTCGTGACCTACCGTCGAGGCCAAAACCTCCCAGCATCACGAGTCACGCTCGGCGCCGTCGAAGAAGTCGGCAACTTCAGTCGCAACACCCGACTCCTTGAGCTTTTCCACGCACAATCCCGTTTCTCCCTCTCTGAAAAAGACGTAATCGACTCCTTCCGCCTCGCCCTCCCCCACACCACCACCATCCCATCCCAACCCCAAACCACAACCCAAACCCCCCACCCCCTCGACCTGATGGTCGGGGTAACCTCCTTCCTCAACCCCGGCGAACTCGACACCAAAAAGTCCTACTACGACCAAGACATCCGGTTCAACATCCCCTCGCTTATGCGTCCCACCAAAACCCCCGACCACAACCAAGAAGACGACGTCCTCCTCCGACTCTTCGAATCCATCGCCAACGACCCCTCCTTCCTCAACGACCCGAAATGCGAAAGCATCATTATCCGGGAACTGGGGAAACGCGTCGGCAACTTTTCGGCTCAGGCGGGGTTGGACGAGAAACAGATTGCCAGTTTCCCAATTGATTCGCTGATGGGATTGGAGGTTAAGTATTGGATTAGAAGGAGTTTGGATTTGGAGACGTCGGTGTTGGAAATTGCGCAGGCGAAGACGGTTGCGGGTGTGGCGGGGTTGGCTATGAAGGGGTTGCGGGCGAAGTATGGGGTTGGGGTGCCTGAGAGTTAATTGATATGTCCTGGGGGAGGCTGTAGGGGTCGGGTCTCGGTATGGTAGATCGGAGGTGGTGGTGTGATGGTGATGGTGATGGTGGGTCGTTTCAGGATGATGATGTTGATGTGGAGAAAGGGAATGAATGGATGGTCAGTTTGTGTTGGTGCCTGGTGGAGATGATGGCCTGATGTTTTGCTATGTTTGTTGCGTTTGCTTCGTTTGCTTTGCTCGCTTCCTCTTTGCTTCTTGACCATTTCGGTAGTTAGAATCAGATTGCTTTGGCTAATGCAATTGTGGATTTTATATTTTATCCGGTTCAGAAAGAAGAGGGAATTAGTTCTAAGAATAGTACCTTTCAATAAGGAATTGACTGATAGCTTCTGATGATCTGTGCGTGTCATAAGAAGAGAATAGGAAGTCCTCATTGTACGCGTCTGCGGTCGCGTGCTTGGCAGTTTTTGTTTTGTTTTGTTTATCGACGCGACCTGGACTGTTTGCTTGTATCATCATCATCACCACTATTATCATGCAGTGATACTATGGAGCGATTTAGTCGAAATCACAGGAATAGTTATTGACCTGCTAAATTTGGGTTACTTAGCAGTTATCCAAAATCCTTTAACACAAGTATTGGAGCTTTGTACTTGTACTTGGTAAAGATAGGGATATCCCTCCCGCTCCCAAAATATATTCCCATCACAATCTGCACGATTCTCTTTTCTCCCCGTACAAATGGTCCAACATAGACTGTATGGCCTTCTGCAACTCCTTTACATCCGTACAAGAAGCAAAAATGAATCTATCCATTCGGACAATCACGTATTTTCCTTGGAGTTTGTTTCTCAGAAGGAGGGGATCGTAGTCTAGTGGTTTGGGGCGGTTGTTGCATAGGGGTGAGTTGGAGAATTCCTCTGCGGTGGCGATTTGGAAGATATTGTGTTCGTTGGAGGGGTCAATGCTGGTGCTTTCAACGATGATGGGGATGGTGGTTGCATTAAATTCGCCGCGGGACCAGGATTGGATATTTTGAAGAGTGTCTTTGATGGAGGGGAGGTCGGAGTTGTCTTGTAGGTAGACGAAGAGCCGGAAGAGGGAAGTGTTGTTTGGACTGTAGATGACATCGTCTGTGAAAAGGATTTCACCGATCGTGGTGCGACAGTATACCTGGGGGAGGTAGAGACCGCCATTCAAGTCTGGGATGAATGGCATTCCATCGGAGTGCTTGTATCGAAGTAGTGCGTCTTTTCGATGACCACGTTGTACTTGTCGTCTCCAGCTGGGTATGAGCTGGATGAACCAAATGTACCAGTCGCGTAGGAAGATCTTCAATGGATCTGTCTCGCACACCAAGCGTCCGTTTGCGACGGTGGTTGCCAAGGATAACGCGAGTTGTTGCTTGCGCTCTTCGTACCACGCCTTGAGAACTTGATGGTGGTTGGTACCTGTGGGTTGGTAGCGGCACAGCATGGCGAGACGCCAGGAGAGGGAGATTGCGTCGCGGAACCCCGAGGCGATGCCTTGTCCTCCGACTGTCTGGATAAGCATGTGTATGGGATAGAAGAGAAACTGCTTACATGGAGGAAAGACGTGAGCCGCATCGCCACACAAAATAACGCGATCCTTTGCCCACATGTTGCATGTGCGCGATGAGAAGGTAAATGGGCGACAGCGGAGCACTTCGATGCAATCCTCAGGAAACTGCACATCTTGAGCGAGCCTATAAAGTCAGCTATACGCAAGGCACAGAAGAAATAGACTTACTTGTATTGACTTCCTTTATGCGTGAGATAAGGATACACGATGCTTCGCATTGCCTCGGGCGCAGCCATCGCGTAACCATCTTCGTCTTTCCGAATAAGGTACTCGAACCTCCACAGCCGATCGGTTGGTAGGCCAAAGCGTCCGCAGACTGCTGGCCTCCCCGGATTGCAGAGAAAGCGGAATTCTGGAGGAAAGAATAAATCGTACACCTGGTCAGGGGAGTATCCTGCTTTCCACAAAGGAAGACTAGGATGCGACCGTGGAGTTGGAATGGTGATCCTCCAGTTCAATGCTACCCAGGTTTCTTCGTAGAAGGCCCTGTTCAACATTAGCGCAGAACGACCTAAGAAATTGGGATGCTTGCTCATGAAATTTCTCCAATTTGACTCCCCTCGCTTCCAGGTATTGCTTTCGCGTGTAGCCAGTTTTACCGTCTGCACCAACGAAGAATCGTGCCCGAACTCTGTGTTCTCCGTCAGAGTCACGATATGTGCAATACGTCCACTGTTCGTCTTCATCGATCTGAACTACAGTCGACTCGCATCTCAGCGAGCAGAAGGTAGAAGACATAGCATTCCTAATCTGGCTCTCGAGGACGGGTTGTTTGTGACCGATCATGCCGACATGACCTGTGGCACCGGTGGTCTGATCCGTCAATTGGCGAACAATAAGAGCAGGGAGATAATCCCACCGTATTGTAGTCCATCTCAACAATTGGCTTTGTGTGCAAGTCGCAAGTGGTCCCGCCGACGAATTTAAACCTTCCCATGGCTGAGCTGTCAGTATAGACCGGTGCGCAGCGTGGAGTAACTCACAGGCGCCGATTTTGGTATAGACAAAGTCATAGAGTCCCAAGCCTTGTAGAAAACGAATGCCATCGTCGTCCAAAGCGATCCCACGAGGGTCAGTCGTTATCACTGGTTCCCTTTCTAGGACAATGTTGTGAACGCCCATGCGACCGAGGTAAGCAGACAGGAGGGCGCCTGTCGGGCCGCATCCGCAGATAACGACATCAATTGTTTCCCAGAGTTCGTCGGCGCTCATTTTGAGACCCGATCTTGCCTTGAGGTTAGGATGGGGTAGATTCGCGGCATGCTAACAGGCTAAATAAGGCTGCTTGAAAGTGAAGGATCATGATGGGCGGGACAACGGGCGGGACACGCCCTTGCATCAGCGGCGAGTAAGCTGCAGGATTAGATGGGGAGCATTGTTCAACCACGACAAGAATGACAACTGTAGCGCTTGGACTTTGCTGACACTCTGTCAAAGATGCTTAGTTCTCACGGAATGATGTCAAACACAAGCATGGGGAAGAAGAGAAGAAGAGAAGAGGGGAAGAGGGGAAGAGGGGAAGCCGGTGGGACGGCGGGACCTTCAGCCGCGGGACCCCAGGCACGGCGGGACCACCAACCAGCTCAACAATCAACATCTCCGTCTATCCATCGGCTCAACGTGTCCACGTGGGACCGCAGGTATTCCCACACAGTCTGGCCAAGACAGGCAGTGGTGCTGACACCGAGCGTTGACGTTTCTATTCGATACGAAATGCCACCGAGTCGAGCTCGCGACACAAAGGAACGGCGCTGCCCCTGGTGTTCTCGATCCTTTGCCAAAGAAGACCACCTTTCTCGACACATAAGATCCCACACCAGGGAGAAGCCATTTACTTGTTCCGTATGTAACAAAGCGTTTAGTCGCCAGTAAGTCCTCACTTCCCGGTGATGATTTGACTGACTCTACAGTGATTCTCTTTTACGACATGCACGTAATCATGGGGATACCGACTGTTCGCAGTCCAGTCAAGGAAAGGAGACATCTACATATCCTGGATCTGAGGAGATTGAGTCCACAGTGACCAGTTTGCATGGCGCCAACGTTTCGAACTCACTGCACACATCTGTGTTATTGAATGCTTCAACTGAATCATCAAGCGATCGACTAGATGTACCTCTGTTGGCATTATCCTCATACACTGGACCAAATGTGTATTCTGCGACAACAGAGACCAACGCTGATGACTTGATGACCGAAAAGGCACAGGCGGCGACTTATACATATACCTCTGTTGACGGGGTAGATAAAGCCCTTGATGAGCAGAGCTACGACTGGACACTGGACTTAGCAGCGCAGGTGCCCACTTGGTTGGTTACAGATGATTTTGATCTCGAGGCGCTCAATGCTTCTATTAATGCTTCGGCCAACCCGCCCGAGTTGCCGCTCACAACTCTTGCTCCTACAGGTAACCAGCAGACGTGTGATGCATTACCATCCACGGAGCGATTCGAAGACCTAGTCTGTCGTCGCTGGTTCACATACTTCGAGACACCAAACACAGGCCATGTTACTCCCGACCGATCGGAGTCAGCGTATGTGGATGAGCGATACCGGCAGAGACTGACCGAGAATCTACAATATCGGGTTCCAACGGACCCGCTGCCATCAACAGACTTTCTGGTATGTCTCTATCATTTATCCAGTCTTCCACTGACATCCTAGAACATGTGCATCCAAATGTATTTTGCCAGATTTAATCCGATTTTTCCGGTCGTGCACGCCCCGACTTTCCGCCCATCGACTCAGACTTCCTTGCTGTTGCTGTCAATCTGCTCCATTGGGAGTCTTTTTCTGGGCTCAAGGCAGGGCGCTTCTCATGGTACCAAGATGTTTGAGATACTCAACAAGGCGACACTTGCATCAGTAAGTTCCAAGCTGTTCAACCAGTAAATCTATTAACGCGTGTAGTGGGAGAAATATATGACGAAACAAAGGTCCGAAATTCGATCAATGACCCAGTCATCCTTGATTGGTCAGATATTTGCGTATCTCACTGGAGTATGTGTTCCACGAATGATAATACAGTTCTGACCAAGTAAGCGACCTAGAGATCTCTTGCTGGTTCAGACATTCCATGGCACGATAATCACGGTAGGATGCTCTTCCGGTGGCGTTACTGAAGCTAATGTGCGTAGTGGGCCAGAAGGAATAGTATGTTTCGCAGTCGCCAGACCGATAAGATCGAGTCGGAGGAAATAGCACGCGACCCGGAACGGGCATGGATGTCTTGGGTTGCACGAGAAGAGCAAAGCAGGTTAGTCTCCCATACCTTACCGACCAAACTGACAGTGCTATAGGCTCGTTGCGGGCCTGTCCATTTTGGATAGCGAATTCGCAGAAATCTTCCTCACGGAGCCGTTCATGCGACGCCGGTCATTGATGTCCTCGATCTCCGACAACGAACTGTGGACGGCCACAACAGCAGAAGACTGGCTTCGCATTCTGCAGAGTTCCAGGAGCAATAAGCCAAACAAGTTCAGGGATTATATTGAACTAGAGCAGATTGCGGCATCTATCCAGGATGCTCGGACATGTGATAACTGGGTATCCGCGGCGCCACCACTGCAGGCTGCTCTTGAGGAGTTTCACAATCGTAATCTCCGGAGCGCTGCGTCGGACGGGCCCGATATCCTCTGTCTGGAGGCCTTGTGGCATGCCACTTTCTTAGCCTGGCTGGTGGACTTTGATCGTCTGGAACTTGTAGTTGGTCGTGAGGGATACCAGGAGTCACAAGCGGAAATGCCTTTTGTGCGGGAATGGGCGGATTCACAGGACGGCTGCCGGTGTGCTCTCCATGCAGCCTTGATCCTTCGCTCCTTGGAGAGCCTACCTATAGGGAATGAGCCACCAATACATGCGCCGCGGGTTTTGTATCGAGCTACATTAGTTTGGTACTGCTATCTCGAGTTTAGTGCGACATCGGATCAAAGGGCTGCTGCTCAGGCCCTCGACTTCCCCGAACTCAAACATGCAGGCATCGATTGCGAAAGGCTACTTGCGGAGATGAATGATTTTAGGCCAACGCGACCCAAGCCCCTGCAGTCCAGCATATTGTGTCGGTGTGTCGATTTGCTGAGACACCTTGGACACTGGGGACTTGGGAGACAACTGGCTGCTATGTGGGATGCAATCTTGTACGAACTGCCACCACGCTGATTCTGGCCGACTTTTACCTGGTAACGCCATGATCATCACTGAAAATATCCTATTAGTGCTTGGGCCACCGATAACACCAATCATGTTGTCGTTCCAGTTGTGCTTTATTAAGCTGCACTCACGCCATACCTTCTGCATGTGAAGGCGCAGGCTTCAATGGACTCTACTAGAGTATCGTTATTTGACGGCCCGTACGACTGTCGAAGACCTGTGAAAGGAAATACAGACTGCTGTACAGCAGGACCCACCGGAATTGGTGTTGCCGATCTTGCAAAGAAAGCGCCACCCAATCTGGACCAGGCTGACCGACATCCGGCATCGTTCGACCTCCGTCCAGGCCCGAGCTGTGGCTTGGCGATGGTCGTTGCATGTCAGCCAGGAATAGGGGCAGCTCCGCCTAATCAAATCCCGGTTAGTGGATGAGAGCAATAAGTGTCTCAGGTGGCTAAGCAGGGTTAGCCGAATCTGGGGAAGCCAGTCAGCGTGGCAAAAATCGAGTTGTTGGGTGATTAATTAGCCCGGGATCTGGTCAGTCGATGCCCGGCATCCGGGTGGTGTGTCGGATCAGCCCATCCGGATGTCCACTCGCTACACTCGCCCACGGTACTCCCAGGTACATATACTTGACTGGCCAAGAGCCTCGATTATCGATCAGCGATCAGAGCATGCATTCGAAGCGTGTCTAACATGGACTTTAACCTCAACTCAACCGTTGTGGCGCCGGCCACAGCCTCATATTCCGAACTTTTTGCCCTTGCCAACCAGAGCCCGAATCTGTCTTGGTTTGAAAAGGCCTGGTGGACTCATTATGCTTATTGGGACAACGACATTATCGCTACTGGTACAACTCACCTTCCTGAGTCACGAACACAATACTAATTCCGCAGGCATCATCACCTTCTTAGCCCACGAAATCCTTTACTTCGCCCGCTGCATCCCGTGGATCATCGCCGACGCCCTCCCGGGGTTGTTCCACCGATACAAAATTCAGGACAAAAAGGCGCCACCGTCGGCGAAGGAACAATGGAGCTGCGTCAAGTACATCCTGGCCATCCACTTTATTGTTGAACTTCCCATGATTGTCCTGTTCCACCCGATGATGGAGTTCTTCGGGTTGAAGTACGCCATCCCATTTCCCGATCTCAAGACTATCGCCATTCAGATCGCGATCTTTTTCTTCGTTGAAGACACATACCATTACTGGCTGCATCGGGCGTTCCACTGGGGCCCACTGTATCGTTCCATCCATCGGGTCCACCACCAGTACGCTGCGCCATTCGGTCTGACGGCCGAGTACGCCAGCCCATGGGAAACGATGCTTCTCGGCCTTGGAACCATTGGACCCCCGTTGGTCCTGGGGTCATTTACCGGCGAGGTACATCTGATGACTGTGTTGGCCTGGGTGGCTCTGCGTCAGTTCCAGGCGATCGACGCGCACTCCGGGTACGATTTCCCTTGGAGTCTGCGCCGGATTTTCCCGCTGTGGGGAGGATCCGACTGGCACGATGATCACCACCGGTATTTCCGGGGGAATTATTCCAGCTCGTTCAAGCATTGGGATGGTAAGTGACTGCCTGTATAAAGCCTCAGACACACAACTAACTGTTGCAGTCCTGATGGGAACGGTCGCTGGACCTCGCGGCAAGAAAATGCGCAAAGAGTGACTTATTCATGGATTGATGTCTATATTCTTATTACCTAATGTCTAATAATAATTTGTTGACCTGACTGATATACGAAGCCGTTGTTGAAACGTGGTAATTTCCGATCGTATGACTGCTTGACGCACGGATCACTTCCCGACGGATTGTAGGCTGCCATGCACAGTGAAATGGCTGCACAATGAAATGAGAGGGAAGACTGCAGGTCGTACCGAATGTATGTCATTCTGGAAGAAGACAAGCTGTCGGGAGCTTCTGCACCGCTTTGTGTTCCCATCTCTTGACCAATCTTCCAATTCAGACTGTATGACCTGAAAGGATGCCCCCCCCGGTCGCTCAGCGCTTGCTTTGCTGCGTCACTGGTACTTTCAAGTTCTGGTAGCTGGCATAGCAAAACACCGTTTAGAGGCGCAGGCATCCACGGCCATTCTACTCAGGAAAGTGCCTACCCAGAAGCGATCTCCCGAGTTCTATTCGCTACCACTTCGCCATATACAATGCCATAAAAAGCCCATCAATATCTACATCTTATCGACCCCCAAGGCAGTTAACAAGATCACATCCTTATGCACGAATCCACCGCCTGAGCTTCTAACCATGAGAAGCTCGACATAAAGACCGACCAGCCCTGAAGTCAGTCAGGCAGTGCATGCTCAAAATACCCACTGCAGAAGGCTGAAGTTAACCGGGTGCGTAATCATGGCCAGGACACCTCGTGGAACATGTACATGGCTGTCAAGCTGTGCTTCAGACTTCAGCGCGGTCGGCTTGTGCGATGTAGCCTCGTCGCAGGTTGCGCTTTATTGATTCCCTCTCGCCCCGAATATTTTTCACATCACTTTATCCTCTGTCTACAGCACACAGCAAGATGGCTGATCTCTCTCTCTTGGCCCCAGTCTGGCTGGCGTGGTATCGCTGGGATTGAGTGTCTTTCAAGGTCTCATAGCGTACTACGGTCAGTATAAGACATATGCAGATGAGATTCCGACGTGATCATCAGAGCAGATAGCCTGAATGGGATCCTCGGAATTTTACAACTAGAATCCGCGGATTCAGGCCGTCCAAATTCCCCATTTGCGACGCCATATGAATCAGTAGTCAGAGACAATATGTCGGCCTGCGAGAGCCGCTTGAAAAAGCTGAACCGTGTGCTCGCACAGTGTAGGAGAACACAGACTTTAGACACGTTGACGATACTGCTGATGAAGGATATACTGCGCTCATGCATATGCCTGAAAATACTGATGATACGATCGACTTATTCCCACTGTTAGCATGTGGAATGGCTGCTATCGCACGCTGCAAACATGTATCACACCAGGAATGGAAGGCCAGCTCTTCATTACTTGGCCGAGAACATCGGTGCTACCTTATACTGGGAATGCCGCTGTTTAAATACCTTACCTGAATGTTGTGCTGAGTCCTTGGGCCGCATAAGGGCCGGCTTGTGGGAAATATCCGGATGATACTACAAGATGAAGTCCCCGATCAATATTGTTGTCCATGTTCGTTCAACGGATGTTCGTCACTAACACGTCTTCTTCATGGCTTTGATCGTGGCCTTAAGTTCATAGACACCTTTGAATCACTATCACGGATTTGGTGGCCGAAATTGAGGCAGACATCCGTGAGATATATATTCCTCTACTAGGATGTGTACAAGGCCACTAGCGAGAGAGAATGGAGACAGTGCCTGAACGCCAGTCAGTTGCAAATCAGGAGTATAATGATCGAGTGCGAAGATTGGTGTGATATTGGATGACTAGCAGCAAGATTCATGATGCTGTGGATGTGTTATCTTACTTTCGGGTTATTATCCTCTTTCGATATGCCACGTGCCATTGATGATTCCGCAGGATTCAACTAACCCGACTTGTCTAGAGCCGCCGGATGGATGTAGATAAGTATTTATTATTGATGCACACTAGATACCATTCTGCAGAGCGATAGCCTCCCTTTAAATCACAAATAATTCTAAAAATCCATCGATTCCTCATGCAGATACTAACCCTCTACCTCCTACCTCCTACTTACCTCCACTACATCACCACCCACAATCCCATCTCTATCCCACCCCGTAAAAATAAGCACTACCAACAACAAACAGCCTCACCGACACTTCCGATCCCCGGGATAAGCATAAGCACAAGCACCAGCACCAAGAGACCACCTGTCTTTATGAAACCTTATATACCCCTCTCCCCTTGCCCCTCTATTCCCCTAATACTTCCCCCAACCCAATTCTATACACCCACTCTTCATCAACCCCTACCTCCACCTCCACCCCAAACCAAAACCAAAAATGTCCCCAAATCTAAAATACCACCTCACCCCCGCCCACCCAACCCACTCCCCCACGCTATCCCGCACCATGATCCTCTCCCGCCTCACAGACCCGCACTGGTCCTTCCTCTTCATCGACCCGAACCCTGAAACCATAATCTCCGCCACGGAAAGACGTCTCCCGCATACCATTTCCACAGCGAGAGATGCAAGAAGACATGAGGTTGCTGTCCTCGATCATGACCCCACCAAATCGGAAACAGAAACGGAAAACGGGAATGGTAAGGAAGAAAAAGAAGAGAAAGTAATAGGCTACGCACGGTGGACACTCCCCCCCTCCCTCGCCAAACGCGGGGACGTATGGCTTTCTGCGCAGGTTGTTGAGCCTACGGATATCCAGACAGCATTATACAAGGAAGCCTATGACGCCGCTAGCGATGCCAAGGGTCGAGTCCCGGGGATGAAAGATACCGGACTTCTCGAATATCGCAGTTCACCACTCGAAGTCGCCGAGGAGAAGCTTCTAGCGCCTGGGGGTGTCGTTAATGGGGAGGAAGTCCTGAGTATATACCCCCCTTGATCCATAACCAACTGCCAATAACTAACAAATGATGGACATAAAGCATTGGAATACCTAACCACCCACCCTGATTTCTGGCACAAGGGTATTGGCAACGCGCTAGTGAAAAGCGGCACGGACGTTGCGGATAAATACGGACTCAAGACCTATGTGATGTCGGAGCCGGCGGGGTTGAAGGTGTATTTGAAGAATGGGTTTAGGGTTGTGGATGAGGTGGGGGTGGATTATGGGGCGTTTGGGGGGGTCGATGTGACGAGGCATTATTTTTTGGTTAGGGAGCCGGCGGTTTAGGATTTTGGAGGGGAGAAGGGGGTTGATGGGTTGGGATTGGATGGGTATATAATGGTTTTTGTTTATTTGAAAAGGGGTATGTCTATTATGATATCTGGTAGAGAAACAGTGGGAGGAGGGGGGTATGCTTTTATGAGAGTGATGTGATGTATGTTGCTATGGCGGTGTTCCTTGTGGGGATCTTAGTTAGTTGTTTTCTTCATATTGTTCTTCTTTTTTTATTGTATGTATATAATAATCTATGTGCCTGTGGTTGACGTGCTGAAAGCTAGGAGTGATTATCCCAGGTTGTGATTTGTCTAGTGGTGATGACTGAAGGTGATAGTTGTTAACTCTGAGTTTGGATAATGTATGGTTCTGGGGGTGTGGATAAATCTAGAACGGTTTACTTGAACTGACAATTGCGGCTATTGAACGGTAATCTCAGAATAGTAGCTGTAGGTTGGTAGCATACGTCATAGGCAGATCAGATGTGCAGATAGCAAACCCGGAGAAACCCCGGCCGGAAAACAACTCCTGCTTACTGCGTCTACGGATGACTGAATAATCTCCCGCCCGGCGTTGAAACAGGGAAGTGGGTATTGAGACATTTCATGCCGTCACGGATTCACAGTTCACAGCAACGTGCAATCTGTTTCATGCTGGCTATCTCTGCTATTAGACGAGGAGTACTGTGTAGGGTTCACTGTGGCATACGCGTGGCTCACAATCAAACTTTGATTGAACCTCACTTGGATACCTCGTGGTGGCGGCAGCAGTGGCAATCGGCTTACCGCACGGACGGCAAATAGAAGCTCATGGAACAATGGAAGCCGAGACTTCCGGAAAAAGATCGGCATGAGGTCAGCTTACACCCGGCCGTGTTGCAACGGATATAAACGGGTATTAACTCCGGATATATTTCAGCTCAATCATCACTTCCTCAGTCACCACGAGGTAAATAGCTGTTATCTTGACAGATATCTCAGCATCGCAGCATAGAGAATGTTATCACATCATACCCAAGTTGCGATCTGTTCAACTTTGTCGAAACCGTCGCTGCAGCTCCTGTCAGCATCTTATTCTTAACTCCGTAGCGGGGCGGCGCTTAGCGTACCGTGTCCATGGATCACAGCCGGATGATGGAACTCGCCCGACAGAATGTCCAATGAACCAGAAACGTGCTCCAATTTGCCCCATTGTTGAAAATTCAACCCCTGATCAGTAATCGTACCATACCCAACCCTCAGACAGGTTGCCATGGTGGTTGCCTCCAGGTACATTCTCGGCAGCAAACCGACGGCTGTATACCGTCGATCCACACTCGCAGCATGGTTTCAATTCTCCACTGTCATCCAAGTCATCAAATTCAAGTGGATCGCTGATTTCGATTGCTAAGCATCTTGTCCTCGTTGCGATGTCAATCCAAGTCTGCCAGTTCTTATATAAAGGGTGAGTACCCCCGGAGAATCAACCATCAACAATACCCCGTGTTACCCCTTGGATTTACCCGTGAATAAAATGGCTGCTTCCGATTACAAATTTGAAGGCTGGATGGGCCTGGACGCCTCGTCCGTCAAGGGCAACATGGTCTGGCAAGGCTTCGAGCCCAAGCCTTGGGAGGAAACCGATGTCGACATCAAGGTCTCCCACTGCGGTATCTGCGGATCCGACTTGCACACTCTCGGCAGCGGATGGGTATGTTTCCTCGATGCACCAAGTATGCACGAGTACTAACAGATTCAGGGCCCCACCATGTACCCCTGCTGTGTTGGTCACGAAATCGTCGGTGTCGCTGTTCGCGTCGGCTCCCAGGCCGAGGGTGACATCAAGGTTGGAGACCGTGTCGGTGTTGGTGCTCAGAGCGACTCTTGCCGCAGCCGCAACGGTGACTGCGAGGAGTGTGCTGCTGGCCTCGAGCAGTACTGCCGCCACGGCATGGTTGGCACCTACAACGGCGTCTACCAGAACGGTGGCAAGTCCTATGGTGGATACTCCCTCTACCACCGCTCTCCCTCTCGCTTCGTCATCAAGATCCCCGACGGAATCTCCTCTGCCCACGCCGCCCCTATGCTTTGCGGTGGTATCACCGTGTTCTCTCCCCTGAAGCACTACGGCTGTGCTCCCGGCAAGCGCGTCGGTATCATCGGTGTTGGTGGTCTCGGTCACTTCGGTATCATGTTCGCCAAGGCTCTGGGTGCTGCCAAGGTTGTTGGTATCTCCCGCAAGGCCAACAAGAAGGAGGATGCTCTCAAGCTCGGTGCCGACGAATACATCGCCACTGACGATGATGCCGACTGGGCCAAGAACAACGCCCGCTCTCTTGATCTGATTGTCTCGACCGTTTCCTCGTCCAAGATGCCAATGTCCGACTATGCCGCTCTTCTCGACCTCGACGGTAGCTTCGTCCAGGTCGGTGCCCCCGAGGACGGCGCCCTTACCATCCCCGCTTTCTCTCTGATCGCCAAGCGTCTCAAGCTGGGAGGTTCCCTGATCGGAGGCCCCAACGAGATCCGCGAGATGCTCGAGTTGGCTGCCCAGAAGAACGTCCGCCCTTGGATCGAGGAGCGCCCCATGAAGGAGGCCAACCAGGCCATTGTGGACATGAACGCTGGCAAGGCCAGATACCGCTACGTTCTGAGCAACGAGCTGTAAGCATATAAAATAATCTGTATATAGACGAAGTGACGTACCTTAGACTTTCAAATGCACGAACTGTGTATTCTTTTTCTGCAACTGTGACTGTTTGACCGAGTTTCCATGAACCATCTTCAATATCGTTCATAGATGGTAGAGCGTCCGCGCCTAGGGAATGCTTGACGCGCCAGCCTGAAGCATTCCACTCCTCTCTCCGAGCACTGACATCCTTTCCCTCTTTGACAATTGTCGTGGCTGAACCTTTCGGGCGGCTATGAACCTGCAGTTGGCGCAGAGCCAGATACGTGCCCCAGATTCTTCCAATAAAGGTCCTCTCAACTTCAACCTCTTCTCCCTCGTCAAGGGGCTGTTCCTTTGACTCGAGAACCCACGAAACACCCTTATGGCCCTCCGGTCCATCCCTAAACTTCAGTTCTCGCCAGACCTCTTCATACTGCGCCACCGGACACCCAGGGAGATCAGCTCGAGGCATCTCCCCCTCCTCTAGATCATCTCCATTAGGAAGCGAAGAAAAGGTGCCGCAGTCGACCGCATCAAATGAGTTTCTACAATCAAGCTCGTGGGTGAATGCCACCCGACCTACTCATGTTAGTTCCGTCGCAGAGACATGGAGATATACATACTAGAATCCTTGTCATCAACAACACGCCGACCCGCAATCGCCCAATCAATACCCCCAGACTCTTTGTCCACGCGCAAGTCGACATACCATCCCGCGACCGACATCACGATAGTGTCGGTGTTTTCAAAGGCGGGCTCGGGGACCCATCGTAGGGAAATGCGCGTGGAAAGGCGGCATTGCGAGGGATGGTTTTCTGAGGCCATTTTGCAGTTAGGGGGATGGAAAGTGTAGGTTATTTGGACTGTGGGAGGTGATGAGGGAAGAAAGGGACAGATAAGGACCTTGGGTGACGGGTTTGATTAGGCCGACGCTATCTCGGATTACCCCGCACGCGTCGGCCGAGCCACTGCTGTGACAACAAAACAGCCTGCCGCTTGCTGTATTCGAAGAACATCTATCTTTATTTATATTTTGAGGAGACATTTTCTAATCCTTCTATATTCTATACGATTCACAATATAGATAGATGTAACACTACCAATTGATGATGCCCATGTTGACTATTCAGTCACAAGAAAAGAGACTTTTCCGAGGATTCCCTTATCCCCCAAATGTACCCTTCTAACCCAAAATTTTAATTATCTTATGCTGTATCCTCAGAACTCCCCGGTGAATCCACAAAAGTCGTTGAATTCCAATCATCAGCCATCTACCCCCATTAGCCATCATCCCCAACACACCCACCAACATAAGAAAAACTCACATTCCACGCATCAATCCTCAAAAAACTCATATTCCCCGTCTCTCCAACATTCGTAAGAACTCCCACCGCTAACCCCAGTCAGCCTACTCTCATCCCATCCCAACCCCCCAAAAAGCAAGAGAACATACCAACAACATCATTCAACCAATAATACCTCCTACTCCCCGTTTCAAACACCAACCTGAGATGCAAGTTCCCACTGGGCGCTTTCGGCCCCGACGTCTGAATAAAGATATTCTCTCCGTCATTGGTTCGGAGGTTGTATCGGGTATCGGCGCTGAAAATTCCCGTTTGGGGGTCGACGAGGCCCCAGTCTGCGCCGACGGGGAGGATTTTGCCTGGTATTGAGGTTAGTGGTGATTTTGGGATGGGGTTGGGGGAGGGGAGCGAATGGTACCGGAGAGACGAGGACCAGTGAAGTTTCCGCCTACGATGGGGATTGTGCGTCGGATGCCGTGTGGTCCGGGGGAGTTCATGAGGGTGGATTCGCATTGGACGTAGGCTGTGTAGAGGAAGGTGAGGGAGGGTGGGGAGGGGGTGGTGGAGGCGGAGGTGGTTGTGGGGAGTGTGAGAAAGGTGAGGAGGAGGGTTTGGAGGGTTGAGGTGGTCCAGTTTGAGATGGAGGAGAGGCGCATGGTGGTGTGTAGTATTCTTGATAAATTTATGTGGAAGGCGTAGTTGTTGTATACATCGAGATATGTGAAGGGAAATTCGAAGGTGTTTATATCCCAGGTGAAATGATGAACCTCGGTCCCAGGTCCTGTGTAGTGTACTATTACAAGTAGATACATTTGGAAAAGGGGGTTGAGATGCAGATCATACGGACCAAGTGCCGGTAAGTGAGGCCGAGAATTACTCCGCTTATTGTTCTAAGAGTGCTTGCCGAATGGAGATGTCCACAACGTGATGATAAAAAGAGCACTTCTAATAGGCAGGAAATGTTCCCACGAAGTCATTAAGTCTACGGCAGTGCTCTAAGGCTCCTATCAATTGTCCTCTGTTTGAATTGATGCTTCAGTTCAGTTGAAATAGATCGTAGAGTCATCAATATCCACTGCCGATCTATTTACCCCGCATTCTATGTAGGATAATGAACCCATCACCGCCCTGGGATCGGCCCCTGTTGGGCAAATTCCACGTCTCCCATGAAGAGGATCAGCAGGGTTACATCATCAAGATGGTTGCAGGGGATAAGTCCATGTGTTAAAATTATGCTTCCACTCGAGGAGTGAATATCAGCTTGCAAGTCTCTCCCTTAGGTCGAGAAGCGATGATCTGATCGTCAATCTCCATGGAGCCGCACATATCGGGTGCCACCGTCGTTCGGAACCGAGAATAAACCTCTTGAAGCAGAATCTTCATTTCAATCATTGCCAGACTGTCGCAATCAGATACGAGTACCACAATGAACACAGGTAACTTACTTTCGCCCAGCACATCCCCTGCCTCCAGTACTGAATGCGAAGAACAGTCGGTTGCGCTCATTGTGACCTTCCTCTTCCATCCACCTGTCAGGATTAAATCGGTCTGGGTTCGGAAACACATTTTCATCTAGACGATGCACAGTGTACGGTTGACAGCTGACAATTGTTCCCTCGGGAATGAGCTTTCCATCAATTCTTCTGCCTCCGCTCGGAACATAGCGAGGAAACGACATCGGAATTGGTGGTGCGCAGCGCAGCGCCTCTTTTATCACAGCATCCAGATATGGCAGACGGTCAATAGACATATCCTCAGGCGCAGAGCAAAGCTCTTTGTATAGTCGTTCTTGGAAGTGAAAGTTGTGCGGTTGCGACAACTCCCACATCAGAAAGCACAGACCATCGCCAGTCGTATCAATGCCGGCCGCCATATGATCCTTGCATTCGGCTGCTACTTGTGACAACGAAAGGGATGTATCCTTTCTCGTGAGACGAGCAATCAAGCTGTATTCCTCCGGATCAGTTTGAGCAGTCACTCTGTGGACATACTCGTTGGCTCTCAGAGCGCGACGAGGCAACAGCCACGAAGGGAAATATGGTGCCAGCTGGGGCAGATAATAATGCAGCAGGTTTTCTGTACTGGTCAGCGAGCCTTCGGGCTTTATAATGGTTGACCTACGCTGCAAACTGTGATGGTATGTCAGTTCTTGCATCAGATCAAAGTCCTCTTGATTACTCAAAGACTTTAATCCAGCAGGACTGAACATGAAGTTTGTTACGCAGTCAAGTGCATAACAATGAAGATAAACCTGTTCATGTTAGCTGGAAGTAGTACCAGAACGATCAACATACGTAAACATCCACACTCAAAGCTGTCACACATTTGGTTACAAATGCTTTGGCATTGTCTCGAATAGCCGACACATGATGCTCTCGCATAATGTTCGACATGGCATACCGATCGGCCAGCTGCCGCTTTCTTTCACTGTGCTTCAAGGTGTCAGCTGGTGATTTCAACATATGAAAAGACTAACCCCTTGTTTGTCAAGTGTAGAAAACATAGTCCTGGACGTGTTAGTATATTCCCGCCTCCGAAGGACGCACATACTTGATTCCAAACTGCCGAAACAGGTCGTAAAACTCCGTCTTGTCGTACCCACTGCCACCAGATGCGTAGATTTCTCGAATGGCATCCAGACTCGCAAAGGAAACTTCATTTGGTGCTATTCGGACGACAGGTCCATACTCTTTGTGAAGCCGATGGATGAATATACGACGACTGGCCGAAAATTCATGGTACTTTATGGCCAAACTTGTGAAATTGGTGCACCACGGACCAGGAAGCTTGAGAAGGGGGCTCGATAGTCGCTGGTAAAGCAATATGCAGAAGGAAAAAATGCCGATGCACCAGAGTGTTATCATTGTTCGCTGTTCAGTCACTGCAATTAAACTGGGCAAAGTTCAAGGGATGCATATGGGTCAGAGTCATATCTTAAGAAGGATAGGGTGAGGGTGAAGAATGCGCTATCCTCAAAGGGAAGCAGGAGGAGATTGAATTAAAACTCGAGATAAGTACCGAGTAATCCGAACTTTGTTATTGGATTGTGCGGTACTGATTGGCAAAGGATGAGACTAGTATTACTTTCATGGCGCAGGGTAATAGCGGTCGCTCTCCCAGCTGATAAGATGCCATGCGTGACCACTATCCACATGTCGGGTCACAGCGGTTGCCGTCTCGATAGAGAGTGGAACCTGCAGTGCTAATACTCAATTTGACTTGATAAGACCCTCAATAACACAGCAACCCGGTACATTAGGTCTCCGTAACGAAGCGCTGGACACGTTTCGCAATTCCCCAACTAAGCTTGAAGCCGCTTGGACCTGCCCCATAGCAATGGATAACTCGAATCCATTTTTGCACATTGCTCATTCCATTCTCCGAGGTGTCTTGGAACGCCAAATCTTCTCGTTCTAGCCGCAGTCCACCCTGCCGCATAGGGCGACGAGCGATATACACTTGACGAATGTCGAGACCGTGATTGGTATCGTCGAGGCGATTCTCTACCAATTCCGGGCAGAGCCTGACAGCCCTAGAAACAATTGACGCTGTCGCGGCGTCCGAGACACAATGTGACCTAAGAAATCAGCATACGAATCGCTTCGCCGATCGCAGTTGGACCAACTCACCAGTTCCGTGGCTCTTTAGTCCCCCCTATGATAGTTCCGCCTCCAAGAGGGCGAGGAATAATGACAGTTGTCGACCCGTCGGCCCAGTGATGACTGATGGTCTTTTCACATGGGTTAGACACGGTGATAAACTGGCCGCGCGACGGGAAAGAATTTAGATCGTTGAGACCCCGACCGCTGGCATTGATGACTGCGACGACTTCATGATTGCCACCACCCAAGCTTTCTTTGCCTATGAAGACAGCCTCCTCAATTGCTGCCAGCTTTGCGCGTATGAACCTGACGCTATACTCCTCAGCCATACCTTTCAACCACTTCAGGTAGACAGGAGAGTTTAGAACCCAGGCCGTATAGGTGACTCCAAGCTTAACCGACTCATACTGGGCCGGCAGCTCAGATGGAGAAAGTACCCGGAACCCTGGCCAAGAGGCGTATCCATTCTCTCCAACAAGTTTATTATCAAAGTACGCAGGGTCGGCAGTATCAAAGTATTCAACAGCAGGGATGAATTCGATGCCTGCCTCGGGATGTCGGCCCGCCAAATCTTGCAATTCTCTGTAGGTTTCCCGCATCAGTTCCTGCTCGAGACGATCCTTTGGTTTGCTTGCTGGTACGGGCCGAAAGTGAGATCCCGCCCATGGCGATGCGTAGTCGATGTCGTAATCGCCTGGGAGATCTCGTGCGACCACGGTAACTGGGTGGCCTTGACGGGCCAGTCGCACGGCACAGCTGAGTCCTATGACCCCGGCACTACCCCCGTTAGCCATGGCTCGCGACTTGAGGATATACGAACCCTATTATGACAATATTGCCTTTTGACATGGTGCGGATGTTATCTGTCAATGGTGTGTTTGTTGAAAGCAATTGCAATGTGGTGAGGTGTCTTCGGGCTCGGTGTCTGAATTGAGGAGCGGTATCGAATGACAGATCTGCATGACTCATCGGCTTCATCTAACCAACCACGCCGTATACTGAGAATGAGATATCTTCAATGGAATAATAGAATGCGGCCATACATCAGAATATTGTAGACTTGGATTCTTCGGATGTAGGTGTCTCGCATTTGGACAATTCGCTCTTTCAAAACGAGGTCCAGAAGACATGGCGTATAAAATATCAAAGCTTGCCACTAGTCATTCAGGTTATTAGCATTGGATGCTATACACCTAATGAATAATGCAAAGACCACGGTTTGCGGGATATTGAATTCGTAGAAAGTGAAACTTGCCAGGCCTCCGACCCATCACATGAGTTGCAAGATCTGAACATGTCCCGTAAGTAAACGAAGTCATTGACGATAATCCATCACGATAATCGTCCAAGTGCACACAGATAACCGTTGACATTGCCAAGTAGCAGAGAAACTTGAGATTGTAGACAGACAATGGCCCTATCCACCGCAAACCTTTCTCCATTACATTCGATGGCCAAGTCGCTGTACTTTTCGGTTTTTTCAAGGTCATGAAGTGGAGACGGACGAACTTTACTAGATGACATCTTGAGTTGCTTTGACTGGCGTTTTTGTGAGATTGGGAAGATTGACAGGGACGCTAAGCACGGAATCGGAGTTCAAAAGGAGTAGAGGGGGGTATGGAAGATCGTAGGCCAGTAGAGAGCCGGTCCTGTGCCAGCGGTATTCACTTCAGTTTCACTAGCCTTGCCACATGCCTGATTTTGACGGATGCACCTTCTCATGGAGTCTTTATCACTCGATAATTCTCGTTTACATCATGCTATCATGCACTCCCTCACATTGAATCTCTTCACTTGTCTATTGATCTGTCTAATATGTGTGTCTCAATAATCTAAGACTGGGGCTTCTATCGTCATATAAATGCGGCATGTCGATCCGTCTTTACAGTGACAAAATCTCTTCACGTTCGACGAAGCGTCTCTACTGCCTCTTCCCAGACCTTGCCCTCCCGCCAGTAGCCTTCGACGAGTGGTTTCCTACCTGGATGACCAGCCCGTGGTAGCTCATTGACCCATCCCCAGCGAATCTTCTCCTTCCATCCCTTTTCCTTCCACGCGTTGAGGTCAGAGGAAGGCGAGTCATTCAACGTTGGCAAATGCCGCAGCAATTCCGTGTCATGCGCGATACATATCAAAACATCCGGAGAGGATTCAAACTCCAAGAGCTTGGTTACCGTTTGCTGAGCAAGCTGTGGGTCGGTAAAAGCGGTTGCTTCGTAACTGGACACCTCGTAGAACGGCGTCTGACTCTGGTCAGATTTGACTCTAGGGTGGTGATCCGAGAAGAGTCTACAAGGGCATGGTGCTGGGAAGAATGAGTCCTCGTCTAGTGACTCCTTCGGGATGTGGGTTGGAAAAGGCAAATTGACGTTTGGCCTGATGACTCCGGGAAAGTGACAGATGTCGCCACCAAGGAAGAGGAAGGTATCCGCCGTCGTCCGAGCAAGACCACATAAATGGCCAACGCAATGTCCGGGGGTGTCTAAAAAGTAAGTCACCTTCTTGTTAACCGCATCCACCTTACTTACCAAGTAGGTAGAAAGAGCCGTCTCCGAAGAAATCATGCGCGCGAAACCCTCCAATCTTTAATCCATCCGCGAAGTTTGGCTCAACCAAGTCCCTCCCTACAAATGCGTCCGCCGGAACAGGCGAGTAAGGGTCATCTGGGAAGCCAGGTAGCAAACGCGGCTCGGCCTTGAACCCTGGACCAACATACAGCGATGTGGACGGGGGAAAGAGAGCAACATTTCCGATATGATCCCAGTGATAATGAGACCAAACAATCGATCCTATAGGTCAGGTAAACGTCAATCCAGTGATTCCGAGTAAGAAATCTCGCACCTATGTCGCTCAGAGGAATACCACTCTCAGTGAGAACTTCACTAACGTCCTTGTCGATTCTGGCCGACGGCATGCCTTGATCGAAGACCAGCCGGACCGCATCGGGGAGATTCCAGTAATCCTTTCGCGTCCCGAGGTCAAACATGACCTTTTGATTGGTTCCTTCATGCTCGATGAGAAATGCGACATCTGTGAGGTTCAAAATTTCATGGCCAGCCTGCACAGGTTGTACGAGTACCTCGCTCCTAACTGTCATCAATGTCGTGGTGTCAACTAGGCGCACCCGGACAGTACGGTCGGACTTGGGGAATCCGAGCATTTTGCCGATAGACTCGGACTTCTGATTAATTCAATCAAGTAATAAGAAATGGTCAGGCTGTATGCATGCGCTGAGGATATCCGACGCTATAAGATCCTGTCGAGGGGAGCAATAGCCGACACCCGTCCACAACGCATTGGCTCACGCGGGCCGCGACCATCGGCTTAGTCTCCGACCGGGCTTCCATCCCCTCACTTTCCCCTCACGCTGATTTGCAGCATCCATGGAACCCACCCTTGGTTCTCTGCTAGTCTGATTCTTGATAGCCAGACGCAAGGGTCCTCGGTGAAGCCCAGCATGACAACCTTCACATGATAAGCCTGGCTGGCAGGGATGATAACAGGACGGAAGATGACAGATTATATATTTGCACCCCGTTGTCCGTCGCACACAAAAACCAGCTAATCACAATCTTCTCCATACCAGACATACTTTTAACCCCAACATGGGCTCCATCGATCCAGTCCCAGAATCAAACCCAGTGTTCGAAAAATATGGCTTATCCAGCCACCTCCGTCTCGGAAGCAACACTCCTGGCCCTCATCCATCGTCTCAAACCCGACCAGTCCATCATCCAGAATGGGACAAGGCATCCGATCGTGGATATGTTGTCTCTGACCATCTCATCAATGAGCCACCACCGGATAAGCCTTTCAAAATCGTCATGTTGGGAGCTGGAGCAGCCGGGATCGACTTCCTCCACTACGCTCCGTCCGCCTTTGCAGGGCTGGACGTAGAAATCGCCTGCTACGAGAAAAATGCAGATATAGGCGGTACATGGTACGAGAATCGCTATCCAGGATGTGCATGCGATGTGCCGAGTATTGCTTATTCGTTTCCGTGGCGCGCGAATCCGAATTGGTCGAGCTTTTATTCCAGCGCAAAGGAGATTTGGGAATACTTAAAGCAGATTGTCGTCGAGGAGGACATGTTGAAGTACATCCAACTCAACACTCGTGTAGTGTCGGCGATATGGAATGAGGCAAAAAGCAAGTGGGTGGTAAGGTTGCAACGGGACACGACTGAGTGGGAGGATGAGTGTGATTTGTTCCTCAACGGATCTGGATTCCTCAAGTTCGTACCCTGCTTCCCATAGTCACTTTTACTGACGAATGACAGTTCATGGAAATGGCCGGATACTCCGGGTTTGCACTCGTTCAAAGGGGATCTGTTCCACACCGCGGCTTATCCGGAGGAATTCGACCTCAAAAACAAGAGGGTAGCAGTGATTGGGTCCGGCAGTTCAGGTATCCAACTCGCTGCCTCTATTCATAACGAGGTGTCGCACTTGTATACCTGGGTGCGCAGCCCAATCTGGATTACCTCTGCTTTCGCACAGCGCTTCTCTGGGAAGGACGGGCAGAACTTTGACTGTAAGTTGTCATCCACCATAGTTGGACGGCCCATAACATTTGCAGACACCCCCGAGCAGAAGATTGATTTCGACCATGATCGCGAAAAGTACCATCGGTACAAAAAGTCCATTGAGCACGAGTTGAATCAGCGGTTCAAGCTTGCACTCCGCAACACGGCGGAATCCGATGAAGCCAATGCTGTATGTCCCCAGAAAAGCATCTAGAGCATCATTGACACTGTCCAGTCCTCATACAAGAATATGTGCGACAAGCTCGCATCAAAACCAGACGTTAGGGATGCGATCATTCCAAAGAACTTCAATGTCGCCTGTCGGCGCCCAACCCCGGGCAACGGCTACCTTAGGACCCTGGCCTCTGATAAAACCACCGTGTTCACTGAGCGGATCCAGGCCATCACACCTGCAGGCGTGATTGACTCTGCAACTGGGATCGAGCATCCGGTGGACGTCATCATCTGTGCCACAGGGTTCGATACATCGTACCGACCGCGTTTTCCCATTATCGGCCTAAATGGTACGAATCTGTCCGACAAGTGGGCAACCCTCCCCACCAGCTACTTGGCCATTGGGGTCGACGAGTTTCCAAATTATTTCACCTACTCAGGCCCCTATGCCCCGACTGGCCACGGGTCCATCCTACCTATTATCTCCCACTTGACGCACCACTTCATCCAAATCGTCAAACGCATGCGTAAGGAACATATCCGACGACTGAGTCCAAAGTCATCCGCTGTGCGAGACTTCGTCGAGCATGCTCACACATTTCTCCCGCGAACCTGTTGGTCAGATCCGTGCTCCAGCTGGTTCAAACAGGGCCGGACCGACGGCCCAGTCGTCATCTGGCCAGGGTCTCGACTGTCATTCTTCGAGGCACTGAGGACGCCTACACTGAGTGACTATGATATTGAGTACTGGAGTGGGAATCGGTTTGGGTATCTGGGGTCGGGCTTCCTTGATGCCGAATTCACTGGTGGCAACGTTACCTGGTACCTGGACCAGTACTCGGATAACGAGGCATGGATGAAGCATGGAGTTCGGTACGATACGGAAAGGAATGAGTTTGCCTACGTGAGTGAACAAGCACTTCGTAAGTGACACAGCTATTGCGTCTCGGATCCAAACACATACTATCCAATAACAGACAAGCAATCAGACTATCAATTCAGCTCTTCAACTCATGCACCAGGATATGGATCTCTTCCCCGGGCGGGCGAATCCCAGCCAGGACCAAGACCCAGAAACCATCTGATTCCCTCCACGATGTCCTCATCCCATTTCACACACGTAGGCAATTCATTTATCCGTCGGAAGTCATGGGGCAATCCGGGATAAATCCGACATTGAACCGGAACCCTATCACTATCAGCAAAGCCCCAATATAATAAAAATAAACCTACCCACAGGCCTCCAGTCTGTCTCTCAGCTTTAGGCCCTGATCTCTGAGCAAGCTCTGCCCCGTAATTAGGACACCTGTTTTTGGCAACCCCTCATACTTCGTGAGGCTATTGAGCACATACTCCGGACTCTGCACGTCATAAATAGCCAGCTTTCTGCAAAACATGAGATGCAAAGCTTGAGGCCAAATGGGGGCATCTATACCCTGCTCTCCAGAAATACCCATGCCCTCTGCATCCATATATGGCAACCGGGGGCTACAGAGCATCAACCCAATAATTGTCAAACCCCTCTGCATCCCTTCGTCGAAGACTAAGTTTGAGAACACCGCCAAGTGAAGTGCCAGCGCTGCCCCAGCGTCCACCCCACCAACGATGACATGGGTAACGTCGCCCCCGAACATGATATCAGTATTACGCTCCAAGTACTCATAGGCGTCCCAGGCATCCTGGTAGGCAGCCGGGTGTGGTGCCTCTGATGTAACACGGTATCCGACACTAATGACGATTACGGGGCAGTCTGCTTCCTCGAGCTGGGCAACCATGCGCACACAGGTCGCATCTTCGGTGTCCAGATTGCCTGCTAGGAAGCCACCGCCGTGAAAGTGGACATAGAGGGGGAGGGGAACACCGTGGTATTTGGTGTTTTTGGGTCGATAGGCTCTAATGGTGAACTTATCATCGGGGTCTCCTTCTCTCTGGATAGCACATTGACTTATATCAACACGGTATTCGAGCCCTACGGATAAACCAGGGTGTTAAGTATCGAACAGGCAGGTTCGGAAAGAGAGCAGTACACACCATCAGCCTCCAGAGTCTGACGGGAGGACTTTTCCCAAGCTTTATTGATGTCTTGTTGTATTCTCTCGTCCGGGAGAATCGCATTTTCCGGGAACGATGGGATCGGTAAGCGTATACCGTTATCGATGCAGTAACGAGTCCATTCCTCGACCGGGCCATAGAGATTATCGGGATGCATCTTGGGGTTGTCCACTCTGTTTGATGGATACGAGCCGGAGGTACCGTTTTCGAGGCAGTAACGAGCCCATTGCTCGGCTGAGTACTGAAAAGGAGCGGGGTGCATTCTGAGGTCGGACATGATGTTTGATGGTTAGACAGGTCCCGCGTTCTCATTGGCTCTTCGAATATACTGTCAGGTGATCTAGATATCGCCAGTACTCACCGCTTCGGCCTCTTTGAAAAGAAGGGGGGTCTGGAGGGGGTACTCCCCCAATATATATTCAGTTAGTTCTGTACATGGTACCGTATTCTAAGTTACTTGCCTAGGCCCTTATAATTCACTTGTTCAAACCACATAACTGTGTTTTATGCTACCTAACCGGGTCCTTTGAAAGTGCTTCATCATGGAGTCTTTAAATATAGTACTTTATCAAGCCCTCCACGGCCGTTCACTCAATCTTTGACCACATGATTCTAAATTCGCGTTGCGCGATGCCTACTGAGGCGCTTTGTAACGCGGCCTGGACCTAGTAGCAATAACAAACACATTGCCTTTTTATTCTTATATATGGCCCTAGCATGATCCATGTGGCTCAAGACAAAGAACCGTTCCTTGGGAGATACTCAGCCATACAGTTCATTCTTTGTCTATCCAATGGAGACTTAATTACCGCTTGGGATTTGCCACTTTCTTTGTTTGTATCCACGCCTTTGTGAGTGAACCATGTTACTCCAGCGGTCTAGCCAGACCAGATACCCAGTAGGGATAATCCAACGGGAGACAGGGAGACTCCCTCGGACGGTTCCTAAAATAGACTCCTACTGGCGGCTTCCATACCATAATGACTAGATATCTGGAATATACCACAATGCTACTGAAACCATCCTCCCATCAACCATATCTCCATTAGGGAACTTCCGAAATACGAGAGTCTCGAACGGTATAAACACCTCACAATTACTCCTGAAACTTATCATCGCTTCTACCATCCTCATACATCCCCTCATACCTCAATCTGATACCTCCCTCATACCTCCACCTCCACCTCCATCAACCCCCTCCACCACCTCCAAAAAACAAAATACAGAACCTGCCAATCACCCACCAAAATGTCCCCAACCACCCCGTTTTCTTTCCTCAAGAATAGTACTACCACCACCACCGAAACCCCCACCAAACCCTCCCGCACCACCCCCAACCGGCACGCAGAACATCCAAAACCAACCCTTCATTCCCTCCCCACAAACCCAACCCCGACTTCTCTCCCACCCGGCTTCTTCCCCCGGTACTTCTTCTCCCCCTTGTGTGTTCGTCAACATCCATCAATCACACGACGGGAATCGTTCACCCCGCCGCCGCCGCCTACGCCGGCTCTTACTCCGTTGGTGGGATCGCCGGTTCTTGTTCCGGTGGCGGTGGGGGGTGAGTTTGGGGGGGTGGGTGCGGGGGAGGGGTGGGGATTTAGGATGGGATTTGGCAGGGGGGTTTAAAGGGGGACTGAATTGGGGTGGTGGTGGGGGGTGGGGTTTTTGGTAAGGGGGAGGGGGGAAGCAGTGGCGGGGAAAAGTTCTTTGATTTGATTTGATCTTATTTTTTGGGTAAAATTGAATGGTGAGATGTTATGGTATGTTTGGATTGAGTAGAAAAAATGGTGGTGTGAAATTGATACTTGAGTTGATATGGTTTTCTATAGGTGATGATTCTCGTATTTGGCTATTATCCGTGTTCTTGTGCTTTGTAGGATTGCGCATTGGTATAGGGAGGGGTGTAGGTATACTGGATCACTATACGCCCACCTCAGTCGAGTGCACATTTACAGGTGTATCCACTGGCTTTCCCTGCTCGTCCTCTCGTGGAGTATCTTGTTCCTCGGTGAGGAGGCCAGTAGTTGGCGTTCTCCCGATGATTCCCCGTGCTGTGTCCCTCTTCTCTAGGTAGGCGATAAGTCCTATAAACGGGAGTGTCAGCGCCCCGGTGACCAAGCTGGCAATATACCCCTTTCTAAAATTCGGGGCATCCGTGGCAGGGTAGAAGATCAAAGGCCACCAGGTGACAAAGGCAAAGTCAAAAGAGTTCATGAACCCGGTGGTGATAGCCCGCAGCTGGAAGTCATGGGCCGTGACGTCGGCCATCCACGAGTACCACACGGCCTGGGGGGCGAAGGTGGTGCCGAGGAGGTAAAAGGCGAAAAAGTAGCCTGCATCGGTGGATGGAGTGGACACGAGAATTGCGGAGCCGATAACGAATGTTAGTCCGATGGCGATGGATACCTCCCAGCGCGATTGCAGTTTGTCAGAGATGGCTGCGTACACGACGGTGCCGAGAATGGCGGTTGCATGGATGACGGTCGGGTAGTTGTTTTGTTGGATCGTTGTGTATCCCCGAGAGGCTAGCCAGTAAGCCATAACATTGTTTTGCAGCATTTGTACACTGAGAGAGTAGACTGCAGGGCGTTAGAATGGATTGTATGGGGGTTGGCAGACCCACGCATGAAGATGAATGGCAAGAGCCAGAATTGCCAGCTGAGCAAGACTCGCTTGAATACTGTCCGATCCCAAGTCTTTTTGGACACGGTGCCCAGTCGAGTCGCGGCGTGTTCCTTTTGCTCCTCGGTCAAATACCATGCTGCGCGGTGTGCTGGAAGATCCGGAATAAAGACCCAACCTGATTCACCTGTCAGCTTCGTCTCTTCGAGAAGCGTGCAGCGTGCAGCCTACCAAACAGCGCAACTGGGACCGTCATCACCGAGACAATGATAAAGATCCATTTCCACGCAGGAAGACCACCCTTTCCCGCCAACGTCGCCAGCAGTCCTGCCTGAATCCAGCTACCGGACATGGTCCCCAGCTGGCCAAGAACGCAGAATACAGCCGCGCGGATGCCGAGCTCCGACTTTTTGTACCACGAGCCGAGAATGAACTGGGCACCAACACTATTGACAGTGAGAATGCTGGATTACTCTACTCTGCAGTCCACTTACTATGCAATGGCTGAGAATCCTCCCTCAATCGCGTTCAATAGAATCACCTGCCAGGCACGGGTCATCTTGTATGTGATCAAGGTCAAGATACTCCAGGTAAGATTGGCAGCGACAAAGACGTATTTGGGCCGCGCCACAGTGAGCAAACTGGTCCCTGGCATTTGAAAGACCGCGTAGACGACCAGATACGCCGTGTTCATGTAGTTATACTCTTTCCCCTCAAATCCCAGCGCCTCCTTCATGCCACTGATATAGGCGGAGGAATAGCTGGCTCGGGTGATGCCGAAGAGAAACCAAATGAGAGAGAAGTAAGGGAGCAGGGTCACGTCGAGTTTGGCCAGCAGTGCTCGATCTTTGGGGTCAGGGCCCCAAAGCCAGATCGCAAGCCTGGTTTGAAGTGAAGCCATTTCGGGTTTTTTTGAGAACCACAACGAGAGAATTCTGGCTTTGGTTATCACTTTCCTTAATGTAGAAAGTGTCGGAGATGCTGAAGGCGAGAGATCTTGCAAAGTGGCACTGATGATTCTGCTGCATGTCGCACAAGCCTGAACCACCAGTTTCACGACTCAAATTGAATCAAGTGAGTATCTGGAAGAATAAGAGGTCCAGGATGTCAGACGCTAGTGCTCGGAGATGATGAAACTCGACCGGTGAATGGTGAGATGGCGGACTGATAAGCAACTGCGGTCGGGATGATGTGATTGATGCTGATCAATGCTGATTGCCGGTGATGCAGTGAGGGGCTCTCAATCCCGCCGGCCGACCGCGTGACTCCGGTCGATTTCATCTCACTTGAAAATAAAGAGGTGATATCTCAATTTGGCTCCGTCATATAGGTAATTCAGCTGCCAATTAAGGGTAGCTACACATATTCCCTCGCCGAATTCATCAAAATGGGACGATGTTGCCTGCGCTCACGCAAGGGGGATTCCTCTGCACCTCGTCTGGGAAAGATGCCTCCCCTTCCATAAAGCAGTGTGCGTCATGTCGTGGCTATTCTCTCTCCTAACAAGAATATGGGTTGTTTGTTACTGAACTTGGCAATATCTCCCAGAACCTCCGCAGCCTCTGGGCCTTTAAATGCCTTCTGCACCCCTTCCTCGCTTTCCCAGTGGATAGTGCATCCGAAAGTATAAAGAGGCCGAGTCCCATCGACCGAGGGATTGAACCGGGTTACCGACCAGCTGTGGATGCCGTATTTCTCCCAGTGTCGTTGAACGAGAGGCATGTGGTTGGAGACATAGTAGTCGAGGTCGTAGTCTGCATCGAGCTCGTTTGGATAGAGAACGGTAAGGGTGTAGGCCATTGCGATGGATTTAGAGCTGTGGTGGGAAGAGGTTGTGTGGGTTGTGGTTGGGTGGAGGCTGACCGCGGGCGAAAATGACTAGAATGCTTCACGGCGTGGGATTTATACTCTCCCCGCAAATCCCCATTCCCTCCATTCCCTCCATTCCCTCCATTGACTTCACAATGATCCTTAGAGCTGGAAATAACCTTCTTAGAAAACCGCTTCCCAAATTTAATAAAACGAGTACTCGGGCCAGCTAAGCTTTCTTCTGTCCAACTTTTCACCCGTTTGCAAACCTACCAAGGCTAATCTAACCTTGTTCTTGTCCTGTCAGTCATCCTCCCACCACCGTCCATCATGCTGGCGCATCCCTAAAAACGTCCTGTACCATATTTCCAGTGCCATGGCATCATCAGTATTAGACAAGACACGATTGATATGTGCTGCGCCAAAGAGACTGAGGATGATCGAGCGTCAGTCCTGGCTCCACGTTGGAGTCCCTATCAATCTCACCTTGACGTATGACGAATTCTCTTACAAGATAACTCGGCGCCCTGCACCCCAGGCATACTATGGTTCCACCAGATAGACTGGCGATGGCAACTGTTGTGGTGTTTTTCTAGCATTCGATTCCCTGATTACTATCAACGAAAAAAGTTCAACCCCGATGACCAAGTGCTGCACAGATTACCTTCTCTGGTGGCCTGACGAGGGTCCAAAGCTTACAAGACCCGGAATACATCTGTCCTGACATGACACAAACTCTCCTGTGGACCGGCGAACTGAAAGGGAAAGGAAGGCCCTTCAGATTTAGCCGTCATGGCGTGTCGAACGATATCACTGAAGTCTGAGTCGCTAAACCTCCGAAGGAAGATGAACGGACTCAAATAAATCTAGCCATGGTGCCATTTCATGAATGAGGCCCGATTCTGGATGTGGGATATTAATCCGATATGAGCGAGTTCATCCTGGCAGAACAAGTTCGCCCCTTAATTCAGCCACCACCGATTTACGATTCGATTCGCTAACTTGTTCCTATCCGAATCCCCACTGGCTCACATGACTCCTAGTGTCGCATGGATTATCCTGGAAACTCCAAACAGAACCAGAGGGGTTAAATCTACCGACGCAGTGGGTCACGGTTCGTGTTGGACAGGTACTCCGGGCAATTCTTCCCGACGAACATTCTCCAGCCCACCATGGCGCAAGCCCATCATGCGCTAAAACATGCGATCCTCAATAATGCAATCCTTCTTGTGCCCGAGTAACACGGACCAGGACAGCTGGTCCGAGTCCGAGCTGAGAGATATAAAGCCCGGCATCCACCCCGAGCAGCAGAATCCACGTCAATCTCGGCCCTGCGGCCATCCACTCTTTTGGGAATACTCCTCCACGCTCATTTATAACACAGGAATAATTGCTCATCATGATAACTGCTCGTTTCTTTCTGCCATTGGCATGGCTATTAAGCCACGGCATCGGGGCTGTTGTCAGTGCAGCAGATATCGAGGTCTGCACCCAAGTGACCAAGGATTTCGTTGAGAACGGGGATTTCACCACCACCTCTGCTTGGACCACAACTTCAAGCTCAGATAAATATTCTATTGTCACCACCGGGGGTCTCAATGGTGGGAGCATGCTGTAAGTCGAACAGGCATCTTGTCACACCCTCCACTGATGCATCGGACAGTGAAATTCCCTACAGCACCTCTGAGAATGGCTTCGAATTCGAGCAAATAGTTGCAGTCCAGGAGGGCCCATACTATCAACTCCATTCGTACTGGAATCTGTTCGGGGATCAGGATTCAGACGGAGCCTATCCGTATTGTTCGATGAATGTATACGCCGTAACCGACGAGACGACCGAGTTTGTGACCTACGGCGATATCTGGTCGCCAGATGGTAGTGCCACCGGATGGGGTTTGGTACTTGGACAATGGCAATCTCAGGTCAGCGAGGTGACTCTCAAGTTTCGCATCACCTGCTCGCAAGCATCTAGCAGCACCCTCCAGATCTCGGGCATTTCGTTGCTGGGACCAGAAGCCGTTTGTACCTCTCAGTGTGCGACCTCAACGACCACTCTGACGGGCGAGCTTGTGCAAGATGGCAGCTTTACTGACGATGACAGTACGGAGTGGCTGGATACGGAGTGCTCTACCAATCTCCACCTGGTCGATGACGATGCCCCGGGGGGTGGCCAATGCGTGTAAGTATACCTACCAAGATGATGAACTCCTATCGTTGACCACATCTTGCTAGTTATATCCCTGGATCAGATTACGACTTTTATCAGATCAACCAAACCGTCGCCGATGCCCAGGTCGGCCAGACATACAACGCATCCGTCTCCTGGCGGCTCAAGTCAGACGAATATAATGCAGATGTCCCTGTTACGTGTAGCATCGACTATCGGTTATCCAATGGCGACACGGGCCTCCTATTGGACATCGCGCATGAGACTGTCACGGTTTCCTCGACCGACAGTGGTTGGATGGCGGTTAACGGAACTTGGGATGCCACTGTTTCAGATTTTACCATTATGATCACTGTACAATGTAGTACGGAGGACACCGATTATCTGCCAGACATCGAAATTGCCAATGTTCGACTCAACATCCAAATAGTGAGCTGTCCGGTGCAAAGGTCTTCATCGGCTGTGGCCAGCTCCACTCAAGTATCATCAACCACCCCTCCGAGAACTCCGATCTCATCCGCTGTGGTCTCTCCTACCCCAGTTTCTCATTTGGCTGTTCCATCTTCGTCTTTCCATGCGACTTCCCTAGTTCTAGCCTCTTCTTCGGTTGCTGTGAACCGCAGTCGAGTTGCGTCATCATTGTCAGACTATCCCGTCTCTTCTGTCAGTCCTTCGGTAAGTGTCAGCCGTAGTCGAGTTGCTGCTTCGTCCAGCTCCTTGGTTTCATCAGCAATCGCAGTCACTACACCAGTTACCATCCCAATATTCATTCCGGGGTTGTCATCTGCTGTGCCGTCGCCAGCGTCTTCTTTGTCGTCCAATGTCGCCTCCTCGCACATTTTGACACCGGGCCAACCTGGGAGGCCCCTCACATCTATCTTAGCAACAAACCCTCTGCCTACAGCCTCGCAATCTGCCAAACTTGCGACAGTCCCTGCGGGGTCGGACATGACCACCTCTACGATCTTTACTACCAGCACTGTGACAATAACCTCCTGTCCTTCTACCATTACCGATTGCCCCGCCTCCAAGAGGACAACATATCTCACTACCGAGACCATTCTAGTCTCGACGACAGTATGCCCCATCACCGCAGCCGCAACTGCAACTGCGACCGATGATGGCTCTTACACATCGACTATCCTTACGACCAGAACCACGACCATCACATCGTGCGCGGCTACTGTCACAAACTGCCCTGCCCGCTCACAGACCACCTATATCAGCACCCAGACGTTGGTGGCTGGAACAACGATTATCTTTACGGGCAAGACGATTCCCGCTCAAACGGCCTTACCAGGTACGACCAATGTTTCTTCGGGGTCTAATGACGCCCCGGTGACTACAGGGCCACATGGTGCCGGTGTCAACATTGCAGGCAGTCAAGGAACTCCGACAGATTCCAGCACGACGACTGCTGCGCCTGGCACGGTTGCGGCCGCCTCAGCTAATGCTGTCGCTCCTGAAAAGCCTTGGCCGCATGTTTCATCGGCCTCATCCGAAATTGGCAGTTTTGGCTCCACTGGCAGCTCTAGCCTGGATGCTTCTTCTAGCTCTGGATCCGAATCGCGTGTTGCCGGTTCTTCTGCGTCCGGAGTTTCTGCATCTGGCTCTAATGGTTCCGGCCCGTCGAATTCATCGAGTGATTATGGCTCCTGCATTTTCTCTGGCTCTCCTAGTGATTCTAGCTCTGGGCCTGCCTGTTGCTATACCTCGGACTCGGATTCTGGCCACATTAGTACGGAGTTGTCTGGTTTGTCTAATTACTCTACCTCTGGATCTGCCATTGGGTCTACCGGACCTTCTAGGCCCTCGGGCTCCGGTGATTCCAGATCACGCACTGGAACTAGCTCCGCTGGTAGTTTCGCCTCTGTTTCTGGTTCTGAATCTTTCAACTCTGGCTCCGCCTCCGCTTCTTATGACTCCTCTAATTCTGGCTCTCACAATACCGCTGAATCCACCGGGCAAACACCTCCAAACTCCGATATGGATCTCACGGCTACCTCTGCCACCGGAATTACTGGAGAGTACAATGGTTCTAGCTCGCCTAAGACATTGACTACCTCCGTCGAAAGCACCTCTACGACCGCAGAAATCCCCAGTACCAACTCCAACTCACCCATCAATGGAAACAATGTTGCTGCCGTATCTGATGGATCTTCGCCTATTGCTGGCTCCTCTTATGGTTCTTCAAGTGGCCAGAATTTCCCAGCAGGCTATGGTTTCTCAACTAGACCTGCAATCAGTAGTTCCGTTGCATCCATGACACCCGCAAACAGCGCAACTGCCCAGGCATCAAGCACTACGTCCAGCGCGGTTGGCGCTGTATTCACAGGAGCTGCTTCTGCTGTTCCCATTCAGAACCTTGTTCTCGCGGCAGTTGCTATGGTCGTTGGGGTTATCCTTTTGTGAGGAGTGGCCCAGTAATCCAAGCGATCTTTTATTCATATTTATATATCACAGCCTCAAACCATCAGAACATAGAAATTTCCCCGCAATCGCGTGCAGCTTACCTCAAAAGGCTCAATAACAGCTTGAATGTAAAGAATATGTCCCGACGTTGCAGGGCTTTTATCGACTCAACGACACCCGTGAACCTGTCAGCTGTATGTCGATCAATTCGATAGCAATACAATGAGAAGCACTTGATATTATATACCCTATGAGTGCATGAACTGCCATAGCACCATGTTTTTCGAGGTTCCTGTACATGTGTTGCGACAGGGTTGGGTGGCATTGGATGCAAGTCACGTGTAGTGGGAGAAAGCAAACCGCATGGACCCCTCCATCGCATTTAGCCGCCTTACTTTGACGCGCAGCATAATAGCATTCTGTACACCCCTTGGGGAAAGAATTTCCTACATATTCCGACTGGGAGGTTTTGGCAAAATAATCATGAGACTTCTTCACGTTCGGACAATGCGAATGGTAAGTTTCGTGGATGCGCAACAAGCCCCGCCATACGCCATCTTATCGCACACCTGGGGCCCCGAGGAAGAGGAAATCACCTTCGGCGATTTGGTAACTTGGACTATTGATAACCCACCACCAGAGACTTCCCCAAAATTCACTGGATGGGCTAAAATACACAGGGCCTGCAACAAGGCTCGCATTCATGGCTGCGCCTATATTTGGATTGACACCTGCTGCATCGACAAGTCCAGCAGCTCCGAGCTACAAGAGGCCATCAACTCAATGTTTTCTTTTTATGAGAAGTCCAAGGTGTGCTTTGCGTATCTTATCGATGTGGAGGGTGCTTTAAACAATGACGTTCATCGAGCCCGGTGGTTCACTAGAGGATGGACACTACAAGAATTACTTGCTCCGGAGAAGCTCATATTCTTTAATAAATATTGGGTGGATATTGGCAGCAAGATCGACAAGTATTCTGTTATCGAAAACGTGACAGGGATCCATAGAAAGTATCTCTTCTATGGATTTGGTGCCTTTACGAAACTGCCACCTAGCTACGAGCGGATCTCAAGTGCCAGTGTGGCACAAAGAATGTCATGGGCAGCTAAAAGGAGGACCACGAGACGAGAGGACATGGCTTACTGCCTACTTGGTCTGTTTGATATATCCATGCCTTTGCTGTATGGAGAAGGCGATAAAGCATTCCTGCGGTTGCAGGAGGAAATTATGAAAGTTACAAATGACACTTCCCTGCTCTCGTGGGGTTTGACTGGACCTTCCGGCTACGACGAGTTCGATATCAGTGGTGGGGACCTTGAGATTACTGCTGAAACATCATCAGAGCAACCAATAATGGCACCAATCCTAGCAAGCCATCCTGGCTTCTTTCGCTGGTGTGGTGATATTTTCCAGTGTCCGATTCGCCCGTTCAAAGAAACGACATTCTCTATGGCACAAAGAGGGCTGCTTTTATCTCTTCCTGTTGTCTTAGATCGGTGCTACGAAACTATCGCTTACGGAATCCTTAGTTGTGGATCAGCGCGAGAGGTTCCCCACAAAACGCAATACATAGCAATACCGTTGGTCTCGAGTACCGCATGTACATGGGCCCATGGGTCTATTGATGACGAATATTGGCGACCACTTTGGTGCAAGCCGAAGCTTGTCGCTCCAGAGTTCGTGGAGGAGGCGACCATGAAGGATATCCTGATCCGACGTGCCAGGCGCAGCGACGAATCGTTCAGGAACATACCTTTTGGTTTTTACATCGACTCTGATCCAGCAATACATGTGATGGGAACATATCCTCCTCAGCCGATTAATCTATCTTTCAAGTCCCTTTCCGTACGAAGACAACCAAGTGGTAAGTCGATACCTTCGACTGCGATGTGCAAGCCGACTGAATAATCTTAGACGAGTCAATGAATCATGAAGATTCCTCTTCACACAATCACGAAGAGGGACAGAGAATGATGCTCGTCAATGTTGAAACAAAGAGCTCACTAGTTAAACTGCTCGTCGTCATAAACTACCAATTGCAGCCTGGAAGCTTTACACCACTTGACACCATCGCTACGGGCTGGGACTATAGCTTGTCATGTCGAGTCTTCATCTTAAATCGCGGTTTCTCTCTGCAGACACTCCAAGATCTAGCCAGCGATCAAGGATTCAAGCGATATAAAGAGCTAATTTGTATTCCTGACGGTGGCCATAAGGTATACATGCTTCCTAGTACATACGATCTCTATATAACCGCCCATAATGGGTCCTTCCGCCGCGCAACAACGATCGAACTATCTTTCCGCGTGGCCCGTGAAATTGTGGACTCCGACTTTTCGAAGAGTCCCTGCCATGGATCATGGCATTTCAAAAACGGTCGAAAAGTGTCAGACAGGCAGGATGGCAAATAGGACGAGAGAAGAATGTGAGGTGCGGCTTAGTGCAACACCTGCCCATTTTCATTCTGTTTAATTCGAGATGTCCTTCATCATGGCACCAATATTTCCTCGCCATTACGGGATAATTGATTCCTGCCAAAGAAAACGCAGAACGGTAGTTAAGTGCACGGGCCAGCGCTCATTATATGCTATAGCGGCCATCGGGCATATTGTTACCAACAAGTCACCGCCCACGGCCACTATTTGACACTATATCTCCCCAGGGACGACACAGAGTTCAGGTTCCAGACTCAAGCTATTCCCTCAATAAGTAGAGTCGCGATCTACATGGAAACGGGAAGGAAATCTGTTATTTACTGGCATCAGGACTTGTAAGTGGCTGATCGTTCCCCATCTGCAAAGTCACGGCCAATATAATTGCGGCAATTGCCTCCATGTCATCACGGTTTCGAATATCCCATGGGCCAAACTCGGACATCCTTAGAAAAGAGTCACAACTTGAATCGCGCTTAGAGTTTCTGACATAGTCAATGTAGTCAGCGTTGTAACCGGCGAAAACCAGGTACACTTCATGCCGATCACAACATAGCATCATACGGCGGAACCTGGAGAATTCTTGATCAGTCACCAAGGGCACAATGGCAAGAGCGCAACAAACAGGTGTGTCAAAAGCGTACCATATATCCTGTGGCTTCTGATCATTATTTTCGAGGTTTATAACGTCGGGTTCTTTGTGTATCCATGCCACCATTTGTGCGGTCTCCTGCATTCGGACTCTCGCTGAAGCTTTGCGCATCATTGGTTTCACTTCCACTATTATTTTCGAGTAATCTTGGTTTGGTATTGCCAGATGCCCATCGGTTCGAGCCGTATATAATTCGGTGTCATCATCTACACCCACGGTATATCTCTTACGTTCGAGAGACCAATATGCCTTGACCCCTGGAATAGAGAGGGTCACAGCGGAGGGCAATAAAATCAGAAATGCATTTACTGTGTTCTCATCCGATACAGGAGGAAACGAGATCTGAGGTGCGAAGTTCGGATCCTTCTTCAGATCATCAGGCGGAGACTGGGGGTCGTACAGCTGCCATTTCTCTGCTTCCTCCGTCAGTGCATCGCTTTGGGCACCTCCAAGACCGATCTCCAGAAACTCCTTTGTCAAATTAGTCATTCCACGCGTTGGTGACTCCGTGAAGACATCTGAGCCTGGCTGAAGGCGCTTATTCAACCGGGCCCTCTGTCTCGTTATAGCGGGTGAGAAGTCAAGATCGTTTTCCTGGTCTTCCGAGCCTTTGGAGGACTGGATCAGCTGCATAAGATACCAGACAAGGGTGAATGAGCCAAAGTCTTCGGTCATAGGAAGGATTTGTTGTAAATACACCTTCATCCCCACCTTCTCCAGAAAGGTATTCCAATGAGGGACACTTTTCAACATAATCTTGGCATTGTCCACCTCGCCAATACCCTAGTCGTATGGTTGAAACCAAGCTTGACTCCTGGTTCTCAAAATGGCTCGGAGGGCCAGGTATTGAGGCTCCTCGATTTTAGATGCCGAATGGTAGTTCTGGAGTTGATAAATACTGGAACTGTAGACATTGTACTTCTTGGCACATTCAGCCCCACTGGCCGCTGATCAGCGAAGTTTGTTGCTTGGCATTGTAATGCCGTTCCAATGACTTTTACCGGGATCAAAGGGCCGATGGTTGAGGTCTCATCAATCGAGTGGAAGAAGGAGCTGTAGGGAAAGCCGGACGCACCACTAGACATGGCAAAATAGATGGTTCGTTAAACGTCGCGCATTGAGGTCACACCGGGCATGTAAACGAGGGGTAACAGCTCTGTGCATTCCCAAATTAGGGAATCGGGCTTCGGGGCATCCCGAGCGTGAGATAATTTTCGCAGGTTCCAGGTCGAAGATCTCCGTGTGGGTAGTTGGTTTTGGATGGACCGAATGTCTGCGATATTGTCAGATTCGAGATTGGAGAGATCATGAGCTTTCATCAACCAGAAAGGGGAACTGGTAGCCTGAGGCGCGGAGTCTCTGGAACGTGCGCGGACCATCTTTCTGATCTGACCCCTCAGGCAAGGTACAGAGGTTCTCTTCCCGGGAATCACGTGCAGGGGGCCCTTCAAGCCAGGCGGTATGTTGATTGTTGACCATTTGAACTCCTCCTTGAGCTTCCTCCTCACAATTCAACCAATTGTCCCCACCAGAGTGGGTATTCATTGCTCCTTAGTCTCCTTGCAAGTTAAACCGGTATCCACGCGAGATTAGCGCCTTGGCATATCTTGCATGTACAAAACGTAACTTCCTACTTGCAATTCTTGGGTTTCTTACTCATTCACCCTCTTACGCCCTGGATCATCTGCGGGTACTGCTGACTATCAACCATGCGTGCGGAGCCAAAAATATCGAGTCCCCAAAACACCCTCATTGAATGTTTGGGAAAAAAGCAGGCCATAGCACGCCGCCTGGAAGGTATTGCGACAAAAACAGCCAACCTACAAAGCAGCTGTTTGAGTGATGGATTCCTAAAGCAGAACGGCATCAAGGTATCCTTACTTGACTTGGAAGGCAAGCCCAACAACAGTCACGATATGTTCTATACGCCATGCCCACAACACAAATTGCCCATCATTCCATGGGACGAAGTGGATCTTCTGGACTTTAAAGAAGGCCATCGCGCAGAAGCCTTTCGCGTCAATCACACCCTCGACGAGATCTCTGCACAACTCGACTCACCGTCGAACGTCTGGGTCGAACAGGAGTAAGATATGAGAATCCCGTACTAGATTGCATTAGGGCGATGGGCTTACCAGGTTCTCATATTTGCCCATAGGTTCTACGACAAACCCGAGACCGACATTGGGGTGGGCGAGTATTACAACACTCCATTTGAGTGGTATAAAGTCACAGAAGCTGAAGCCGAGTCCCCCTCTATACCTCATTGCATTGTTAGGATAGTCCAGCATACGGATCCCGCGAAATGTCTTTTCGTAGTGAAGTCATTTGTGCCCTCTCGTACATGAAATGCAAGTTGAGATATGTCCGCTACGTCGAACAAACCATTTTCCCAGTACGTTACCCAACTTCCAAACTCATTGACATCCTAGCAGCACCTTTCTATGCTCGCTTCTTTATTGCTAATTGACAATTGTTCGCCGGACAGCTCTTACTCATTTCTGTCTTGCCATCACAAGCCCGTGTCCTGCAGGTACATTTCGATGGGGAGTATCTTCGCATAGCGAAGAGCAAATTATATGATTTCAAGGAAAATAACAAAGCCAATTATGAACTCTTCACGCGGTGGATGTTTCCCACAGCATGTGGCGATGTCAAGGCCATCCAGATGAAAAGCGAGGAACCCAATGACGCTGTCAAGGACCAGGTGGAACTCTATTTAGCCAGGCGAACAGCATCAGTGGCTTAATTCTTGGCATTTATTGGGTTATTCTGTCCAGTGCCGAAGTTTGATGACTCTGCAATCCAGTATAATGGGATCACGTCTTTCTATACGCATCACGCCGTCTAAATATTATAATATCATCTTCTGTCATACATATTATCATCATAAACGATCAAAGTATACAAGACCTGGCCAGCATAAGGCCATATGAATGATTGTAATATATCCCAGCATATCGAGAACACACCGACCATAGCCATCTTTCTATCCATCATGAATCCTGTCTACCCACCAGGCTCGAATACTCTAGGTCCTTCACCTCGAGACTTAACCATCTATTAAACCCCACCCAGTTCCTCGAAGAACTCCGCGGTCCCCTCCTCATACCCAGCTCCACACTCATTGGCCTCCAAAAAGACTCGTAAGCAATTGGCAAACTTCTCATTTCCAATACACCTTTTGTTGGGACACACAGTCTTCGTTCTGTCTGTTCTCCAGATGGCAAGCGGTATATCATTTTGGCGTACTGGTAAGAACGCAACACCTTTCCAGCCCCCGATCCCACGGTCACAACGAAAGACGTCACCCTAGGAGATACACTCCCCCCTCATCCTCCACCATCGCCAACCTCCCCATAATAATCTTCATCCACGGTGGTGGCTGGACCGGAGCCTGAGGATAAGCGTTTTCGGTGTTGTTGCATATGAGATTGGGGGAGTTGAAGAAGGTGTATGTTGTGGAGTGTTGGATGGATACGTTACGGGATGATGCGAGGCTTATGAAGGCGATGTTGCAGGAGTTGGGCGTGCAGGCGAGGTATGATGCATATCCGGGCTTTCCGCATGGGTTTTGGTCGTTTCCGTTGGAGGTATTGAGGAATGCGCAGAGGTGTTATGGGAATTGGTATGGGGCGGTGAAGTTGGTGCATGAAGTGTAGGGGGTGGCTGGAATGGAGATGAATGGTGAAGGATGGATGGTGGTTTCAATAGTTATAGCTTTACGGGCTTATGTCACGGATTGGGAATGAATGGTTTTCTGGAAAGGGTTGGTGGCGTACTATACGTATTCAAGAAAAGGGTTTCACTATGAATACGATGCCCTATTCCTTACACAAGATCCTATTACGGTATCTAGGCATACTTCCGTCATTATCCTTCTTGCAACCGGCACATCCCTTCTTCCTACTCTCCAAATAGGCTATTAACATTACCTGCAGCGTGAAACATTCGTCAACTGTCGCATCATCAGTGGCCACACCCGGAGATTCCAGATAGACCTTGCTGCCTCCAACCGGCACTTCCCAATAATTCACTCATCAAACAACCATTAACCGGCATATAACACGTGTCTTTCCCCCTCTTCCTCCTCGCCTCCTTTTTTCTCTCCGGGGAGTCAATCAGGTTGCGTCTTTCCGCCAGATTGACTTCCCTCGGCGCCTGAGTCCCTGTTTTATATACATGTTTCTCACTATCCTTCCCTTACTCCTCCAATGACACCGTCCCAATTCACATTCTGTCCCATAATATGACTGCGATCTCAAACCTCGCAACAAGCCGAGTCCCAGCACTTTCCCAATAGGCTCACAACTTACACATACCATCAATCTCATCCGATACCATACAGGCCATTCAGGCTACCGCGGTCCGATCTAAGATCCTTCCCTCATCCCCTATCGCTGTTATCACGGCCGGGAGCCATGGACACAAACTGCCATGAACAATTCTTGCCTGACCATCGACACAGGTGGATTTCATCTATTCGTGGCCATCATGCAGCGATTTCATCGCATCTCTGCATCACGCCATCAGCACCACTTTCTCCTCTCTGACATCCTCTACGTCCCTACGTAGTATCGGTACACTCGGTGCTAATATCAAGCCGATCTAATCTCGCATCATCGATTACATCATGATATAGAACCAAAACTCAGCCCCGTTCAGAGCCTTGACTACCTCATTCCATGCTACCTATCATTAAGAGGTAGATGTATTGGCCTTTCGGTTAGATCATGACCAACAGTCTGGTTGAAGTTCAGCATCTCTGGCAAGCGCTCGACAACGACCCGTATCACTCGGGCACACTCTTCAAGATGGTTGCATGGTGTCTTAAGGCTAGAGGCATGGCTGAAGTCCTCGACCACTGCGAACCTCGTCTCACTCCAGAATGGAACTGAAGTTTGAAAGTGGGATCCAACAAAGACATAGTGTACCAAGCACTAAACCGTGGCATGCGCCGCCAAGTGGTCGATATGGACAACTACCGACCCTTGAGAAAAAAGGGCACTCTGCTCGAGTCAAAGCTAGTGGAATCACCACCCAGCATTATCTTGGGTTGTCAAGCACTTTGCCAATATTCCGATATGGCCATCGTTCTCGATTACCACACTACGACACCAACACTGCCACCAACACTGCCAATTTACATCATGGTCCACTTCAGTGCAAGCGTGTGTGGTTGAACAATTAAACCTTCGCAAATCGGCCTTCGGATGGTGATCATCCTCGGAACCGTCTCACTGCCCACAAGTTTCTGGAGAACAATCTATCCTATTCGGGTACTCCATGACAGACCCGAGAAATGATACACAATGATGGGTTCCAAAAATAGCCTTTGAATATGACTTTTATACCACTATCAAGACATTCTACGAAGCAGCATCGTTGTTGGAAATATATTATCTTGGAAATCTCGGCCTTTCCTACAGCTGACTATCGCTCGGAGCCACGGCCAACCATCTCTCATATTGAAATGAGAACGTGTGAAGATCTCATATGGTAGCCTCACGGTACGGCATAGTTTTCGGTCGGTCTTGACTTCAGATCGTTCTAATTGTTTCCAATATAGAGGGATGCCATGTTTCGGCATTACTCTCGCTCGTCTTCAACTAGGATCTCGTTCGAGACACCATCGCTGTCGAGTTGACAAGGCATCGCTCGAGTGGATTCTTCATACCCCATGCTGCACCATTTTCCCATGTTCTTACTAATTAAGATCCTATTGCTAGATGAGCTTGTCTATACAATCTGAAACTCAATCATATGGTCTCTGAGCTCCACACGAGGAGAACGATGACTGATCGGCATTAGCAAGTAACCCGATTTCGGATACCACAAGACACGCCATCAGATATAGGATGGCATTGTCAGCAGATACTATATCTTCCATACAATCCTCACATCTATAAATGTATGCGAGCAATGACCAGGTCCCTGCCCAAGGTTTGGGCCCTCAAATCGAGCCTCAATGAAAAGGTCGGATCCTCTCTTGTAATACCTACAAAACACAGTCGGCACACCTTGTTTATCAGAGCCGTTATGTGTGGTGTTTTCTGGGCCAGCGCAGATATAGTGAAAGAAGTTGAACGTGATTATGATGTCGGGCTATTCGGGCATAAGAACACTCCCCGAGCGATCAATTATGCATTACAGGGTCCTTCTGAAGAAATTTGCTATCATCTTCGGTTAGTGGCCTTTGGTGATGTCTCTACTACAACCTGATTCCTTTCCAATTCAATGCGAGTGATCTGACCAACGGTTTTCCCATGTGCTATGTGGTTCTACCCATTGACCCGGCTGCGAAATGACCCAAACAATCTACGGCCTGGTGGTTCAGAGGACATGAAATTGATGACATCTCGGTCCCGAGTCCCACTCCAGTGGATTCGATTGGTGGTCTCGTGGGGAAGTAATCCTTGCAAGATAGGTGACCACGAGACAGAGACAAGTGCGTTCAGAGTTATAATAGGGTCTTGATCACGACGGAATCCCGAGCGGATTGTTCTGTCTCTCCGCTCAGCATGTCGTTGTTCCTCCTCACTGGAATCCGAGATGCCTCAACGATCTACGGCCTGGCGATTCAGGTCAGCATCTCTGTCAGATCGCTTGCACCCAGGGAGATCTATGGGTGGCTTGTGGTCAAGCATGAAAAAACCGAAACAAAGTAGCTGGAACCATTCCAAGGTTGCTTTGAGTGAATGCAACACGTGTATTACCCACAGAGCTCTGTGCGAGAAAGTCAGGATCTCAAGCCCAGAATGCGCACCACTGCTAAACATAAAGTTGACAGCTTCCCAGAGTTGAGTGTCCATGACCATCATCTTGACAAGAGGAAGTCCTCACAATGGAAGCAACCTCGCCGCGCTAGGGAAGCGAATTACAGATATTGTTTCAACTCTCATCGTACGTCGATCTCCTCGCAATCTCATTGCTCTGGAACAAAATCCTAAGGTTCTATACAACATGACGCAGGACCTTATCATGTGATGCTCTCTGACATCTCGAACAAGGGACCTGTGTCGAGGGCCTATGTACAAAGCACGTGCTGCTTAGAGGCAATGCAAAATGAGTTTCTCTGTTGCTCTACGCATAATTGATCTATGATGGGATTTGGTTTGCACTCGAGACTACAAGACACGTACCTGACCGAGTCAGATAAGAGGTTGGTGAGTCCCTAGTCCAGAGGTAGAGGACTAGAAGAACTCGTGGCCCAAAACCAGAATTGAAGTTGACACAGGAACGACGCACAGTTCCCGATTCCTGGTGTTTCGATGGGGTTATCTCGCTGGGCCGGGGAAGCCAAAGGCAAAGGCAGTCCGGATTGCCGTGACATTGCTGTTCTCTATCTGAGCATTGTCCCCAAGTGAGGAGGGGTGCAATTTCAAATTCATATCTTCTAATATGGGTATACTGTGAGAAGCTTGCGGCTGGATGAGCAGACGTATCGATAATTGCCGCTACTGGTTATGCTGGTAGTATTTTTTCAATATATTTCCGGATTATATCGGATACATCTATATCCTGGTATATTCCGTCGAATAAGATGGACCTCCTAGATACCTCTAAGTCAGGTCAAGTCATGGAAATGTTTCACACATTCTAGTTTATCCCTATCGACTATAGATAGAGTGATAGAAGGAGATAGTAAGGATATGCAGGAGTGTAGATCTTCTTTTACCGGGACTATCTGTATGCATTAGAGACGACTGACGAGACAGTGTTGTGTTTTACTTGCATGTAGATAGTCTAAGCATCTCACGACCTACCAAGTCGACTAAAAGCCATAGCTAGGTGCTGGTTAACCCTTTTACGTCTACAGATAGATCATACCTGCCTTTAAGCAGTGAGCTGGGGCAGGGTAGTATGCAAGCAACGAGAAGGGTCTGATATGACTCTTATCACAGCCTTTTCCATGACAGAAACACAGTAATTGTTATTTCTCTAGAGAGAGAGAGAGAGAGATAGAGAGAGAGACTTTCGTAAAATCAGTCTGATTCCTACTCTTGCAACGACCAGTTCCCAACTACTGACTACCCAAACAAAAACCCCTCATCCACCTCTCCCACCAACCAAATCCTCAACTCCTCCCACGCATCCAAATCATTCTTCTCCACCGCCCTCTCCACCCCCGGATTATGCCACTGATGCGTCCTCTTCGTCTCCGTCCCCCGCAAGCACTCCCCAACCCTCCGACAACTATCAAAATCAACAATCACCACCCTCCCATCCCCACCCCCACCCCCATCAAACATAACATTCGCCGGATTAATATCATTATGCACCCACCCCAACGAATGCAGATGCTTAATCCCCTCCCGAACCCCATCCAACCCCGCCCGAACCATCTCATCAACCAATTCTCTTCCACTGCGCCGAAACCCCTCCTTATTCAAATGTTGCGGGTTAACCCTCTCCAACAACGTCTCCGTATACCGTTTAAAACACAACCCCGACACCCTCCCCCGTGTCTCCTGACATCCATAATACACCGCTATATTCGGGTGCGGGTTGTTCCGGAGGATTTCACAAACCGTGACTTCTCGATGGATTCGTTGTGATAGATCACACCTGTCGGCGTAGGAGAGTAGACTGGGTTGTTTGATATAGATCGTTGACCAAGTGTTGTTGATAGCGGGGCCTCGGTCTAAAGTCTGGATTTCCTGGACGTCGTCGAGCTCGGAGAGTGTCATGGGTCGCTGGGAGCGGTTTTTCCATTTGCCGTGGTAGAGGGTGCCGTTTTGTTGGATGAAGTATTTCACGTAGGAGAATTTCATCTCGTCGTTGATTCGTTCGAAGGCTTCGTTTCCTTTGATGATTTCCATATTGTAAGTGTGTCTGGAATGAACAGGCTCGTAGAACTGGTAATGGTTTGCTTTCGGGGTTGAGGTAACGGGGAGCAATGGAAGGCAATGAATGGATACTGAGAAAGTGCGGTGATTAAGTAGTAGTTCAGAATGTGTAAGTCGCCGGGGATTCACTGAAACATGCCCCTTTCCCTCCCCTGGACCACATTTGGCGGTGAGAAGGTTCCTCCTCTGTGCGACGTATATCTGGTTCATTGGGGATATTGTCTATCTACTTGCCCCTAAGTACCGATGTATTCCCTGCTCCTATTATATCTCCTCATACCTATCCCTCCCCCAATTTGAGCACAACTGCCAGTAAGGAGGTTGCCTGTCGTGTAGCTGCTCAACAAGAACCCAAAACGACCTCTTCTTTGCTTGCTACAATCTGGCTTCATATTAGGCCCAGTCCTTCATCCATTTTATTTGTCCATAGCTTGCGAGAACAACAATGAAGATCACCTCGACCTAAACAAGCACATTAATGGGTGAATGGCAACTCTCTCCTCTATGTATCGTCATATACAAAAAAAAAAAGACACATAATCCGACAAGCGCACATATAGATGGACAATAACAACAAGAATCGATCCCCTGTGACGTAGAAATACCGACTCACTCAAAATCCCTTGAGGCGAAATAGCTACTCGATATACTATTACAACACTGTTCAAGCCCCAAAAGAAATTCGCTTTTTCATACTAGATAAGAATTAAGACCATTCCCAAGTACACCCACCGTACATGAGAAAGCCCCCCCCCAACAAATTCATTCCCAAAGCTAATCACAGCGCGCACCCAAACCTCATTCCCACCTTTCTCCTCCTGCACTTCATTTCTTTCCACCACTGTAACGGATGGAATCGGGACAGTCCTTCTGTCCGCATTCCCAAGTTTTGACGGGGGTGCCGCTGCACACAGAGGAATAGTGGCAATTGTTGGCGGTTTTGATGGGCTTGTGAATGGCCATCTACTAAGGGGTTGAGTGTCTGGTTTTGCTGGTGTTTGATTTGCAGGAGGGGGGGTTATGCCTTTGCGAGGATGAATGTTTCAATCGATTGTTTCATGAAAGGGTGGTCTTCAGACGGTTGTTTTGGAGGTAATGGTTATGTACGAGGAAGGAGAGGAATATGCTATGTGTAATAAAGGATATTTATACATCGTGATGTAGTTTCTTGTTTGTCTAGTTGGAAGAGAATTGGAGGAGATATCCTGTATATTAGGTAGGAGATCTGCAGTATATCAGAGGATATCTCCCAGCTGGCTAGAGGAGGTCTCCGGCGGCAGACCCTATAACCTATACCTGTTGTCAAGGTCCTTTTCTTCCTTGAGCCACGTATCTCATTCTTAGCATGTTCTCTTCAAAGCAGTACTCTACGGCTATCAGATAGCATGATTTGGCTTCTCTAGATTATCCACTATTATCGGAATTGCTACCATATATGGTATAGCAGGCAGACATGGCCATGATTAAAAAAGGAACATACTAAGACTAGACAGGATGTGGAATTCTGTCTAAAATGACGGAATATTCAAGCAAGGGATGTATTTCAACGCAGATCACTAACATGATAGTCGGGTCGGTTGGTGTCAGGTAGTCCGACTATGGTATGAATATGCATAGGTACTATGTATAGCCTCCTCAAATCACGACAGTAAAAGTGGTATAGCAAAGGGTTCACGGCTTCCACCAGCAATAGTAAGTGAGTGAGTCTCATGTTTATGGTTGGATTGATCTGTCTACAGATATTTGACACGGCGGACGCAAATATGCTTCCGAGTACTAGTGTTCAAGATATTAACCCAGAAGGCTTGCTGGTGCTTGAGTCTATGCCGGAGCTGGAGGGAACGTGGCTCGTGGTGCTGTGGACGTTGATTTAATGCTTCAACGTAAAGTACGATGTCATTCCACCTTCCCTCTTTATCCTATACCTTCAGCTTCAGTAACTATTCCTGTTCCTCTCCCCCACCAAAGGCAATCTTTGCATACATTCCTAAATAGCACTTGATCCACAGAATCACAGTACTAAGTACCACATCCCCAGCTATACACGAAATCCAACAATCTGCCGCATTCAAACTATATCAAACCTGCATATCTAGGAATCCCTGACAACTCCTTCACTAGAAAGACATACAGAGGACCTTGTCTCACACAGATAAGATCCAACTTGAATCAGATCAGCCAACTTACGACGATCCCGCGTCAATTCAATAGAATATCAACAGCTCCTCCCCCCCCCCCCCCCCCCGCCATCCTGTCTCCCATCATAACCTCCAAACCACCAAAAGAAACACCCATAGAGCATGAACCCAAATATCTCGACTACACAAACCCAAACCCATCGACCCCAGATCCACACTACCTAGATACGATCCCCAGTACACCCCAACCCACATATATCACTTCCCCTACACCCACCCCACCCACCCAGTCAGCAAACACCATATACCCAACCCCACAACCGACAGTGCAATCTCACCTCAGCCAATTTCAACTCTCTGTCCTTATCCCCCTCCTCATCCCAAGTACAATCCCTCGCATCATGCCCTCGATGAAAACACCTCCGACAAATCTGCTCCGGACACGTCCGTGCCGTATGCTGAAGCTTATAGCATGTCCAGCACCGCGGAACAGTGCATTCGGTGGTTTGATGGGATTCGGAATTGCAGTTTTCACAGGTGGTCATTGTTCTTGTTCGTGGGTAGGTAGGTATATGTGTTTGATCTGTTTAATTTGTGATTTTCTTGGTTTTGATTGGTGGTAGTGGAAGTGATCATGAATCTTAGCACGTAGAAGCTGAGAGGAAACGAAGCTTTAGATTCCAACCTGACAAGCTTGCCTGGTCTGAAACAAACATATAGATAAGTTAAGTACTAGTCACCCTCACACTTCCATTCAATTAAATCCCAAAATTTCTTTGTCAAGGACATTGAAGGCTTCATTCAGGCTTCGATTACATATATCATTCACTGACTCATTGTGTTACTTGAAGATAAATAGCGGGGAATGACCCCCCATCCATCCTAATCTGACAACCTGCTGCTGCTACTACTGCTGCATGAAACTGCCGTGTTACCATCTTTGCGTCGGAAGAAAGACCGAGTACATATGCCGATCTCCGCGTGTGGGGGCGATTAAAACTACCTAACGTCGGGGATTTCAACGCCCCTTTCCCTACCTACCTACCCCTCGCCATCCTGATGTCATTCTCCCAAGCCAGAATCGGGCTTAGATTCTTTCACTCCGAACCGAATAGGTACCCATCTACTCGGTACCATAAAAAAGGTAATCGGATAGCAATTCGGTTAGGTTAGGTTATTGGATGCAAAGGCTTGGCAATAACGGGGCTGCCGCCGATCGCCCCCCCCCCAGTCCTGGGTCCTATTTCTGGGGCGGCGTTAGTTGCCCCCCAGTCGGCCCTCGGTTATTACTTTTCCGAGCGGTAAGGGGCGTTGCGCGATTGTGTCGAATCGCAATCGTAGGGAGGTGTGTTCAGTGTACTCTGTAGGTAGGTAGGGAATTGTAGGAAATGGGTAGAGTGAGGTATCTTAATGTGCTAGGGGGGAGATCGTACGAGATAAGACTGACTGGCTGGTAGTCGTCGGAATTACCCCTACATGCACCAGTCTGGACTACTGCCTACCTACAGCCTCGGCTCATTCCAGAATAATGGAAGCTTTCCCCGCACATCGCAAGGGCGACTGACTGGGTTCCTGGGTATTGCCCTTCACCGGCTACTTATATGGCGGCCTCCGCGCGGTCCCTCGCTCCCCCTCCCCATCTTTTCTTTGTTTTTTTTTTTTTTTCTGTTCTCAATCTCCCCTCTTACCGGTCTTTCTTTCGCGCGATATCATCATTGGAATCTGGATATCTGTATATAGCTGAAACCGCACATCGACTCAAATATGGTTTTCCTTCCTGCGAAATGGGCAGGCACGCTGCCGGCTATTCCGGACAATATTCCATTGAGCGAGTTCATGCTTACGGACTTGCACGGGCGCAATCCCCTGGGCTACTCGAGAGATCCTTTCACTTGTGGTATTACTGGGAGAAGTTTCTCGGCATTGGAGGTGGTGGATCGCGTCGATTATTTGTCTCGCGCTTTGGCCAAGGAACTGAACTGGAGGCCTAACACGGGGACTGAGTGGGATAAGACTCTTGCAATTTTCAGTTTGAACACCGTGAGTCTCTGTGATTGATTGGTCCATGATCCCGGCTTACCATTGTTCTTCCTAGATCGATACCTTACCTTTGTCATGGGCCGTCCATCAGTTGGGGGGTGTCGTCTCCCCAGCGAACGCATCCTACTCGGCAGCTGAGCTGAAACACCAGTTGCTCGATTCCAAAGCCAAGGCACTATTCACCTGTCTGCCACTACTAAAGACCGCTCTCGAGGCCGCCTCCCTAGCTGGGCTGCCCAAGGATCGTATATACTTGTTAGAAGTCCCGCCACAACTCACGCCTGGAATCAAGGCCCCGGCGCAATACAAGACCGTCTCACAATTCATCGAAGAAGGAAAGGCGCTGCCGAAATTGGAGAGGCTGAACTGGAGCGCCGGAGAGGGTGCTCGTCGGACTGCATTCCTATGCTATTCCAGTGGAACATCCGGTTTACCGGTAAGTGAAGCAGTGCAAAGGGAATCTGAGATCATCCTGACCATTCACTCCAGAAAGGTGTCATGATCTCGCATCGCAATGTGATCGCAAATGTACTCCAAATCGGGGAATTTGAGGCCACTTATCGCGAATCCCTCAAAGCCCCGGGAAGCCAGTCCGACCATACTGAGGTATCGCTGTGTCTGCTCCCCCAAAGCCACATCTATTGCCTGGTAGTCATCTGCCACTCGAGTCCATTCAGAGGCGACCAAGCCGTTGTGTTGCCCAAGTTCGACTTGAACTCGTACTTGGCGTCGATCCAAAATTTCAAGATCTCGGCATTGTTTCTGGTTAGTAACGCCTCACCCCGCATAACAACGCCATTATGACACAGGCTCATCGGATGTTTTCTAGGTCCCTCCGATTATTATTAACATGCTTCGGAACCAAGAAACTTGTTCCAAATACGATCTTAGCTCAATCACCAGCCTCTTTACCGGCGCCGCACCCCTGGGTGTGGAAACAGCGGCAGACTTCCAGAAACTATATCCAAATGTGATCGTTCGGCAAGGATACGGTAAGCATATTTGGGTTATTATACTACCTCATACTGATTATGTCTAGGTCTGACTGAGACGTCAACTGTGGTATGCTCGACTCACCCCAGTGATATATTCCTGGGTTCATCGGGATGTCTCCTTGCTGGTGTTGAAATGCGTCTTGTGACTCCTGAGGGGAAGGAGATCACAAGCTATGATACGCCGGGCGAGCTGGTAGTCCGCAGCCCTAGTGTCGTTCTTGGATACCTAAACAACGAGAAGGCGAACAAGGAGACGTTCGAAGATGGCTGGATGCGAACCGGTGACGAAGCCGTGATTCGCTTGAGCCCAAAGAACACGGAACACGTCTTCATTGTGGACCGTATCAAGGAGCTCATCAAAGTCAAGGTATGTATGCCTTTTGGACCGGCTTGGACTCTGCTAATACTCAGATCAATAGGGATTGCAGGTCGCTCCAGCTGAACTGGAAGCCCACCTCCTCACCCACCCAGCGGTTGCTGATTGTGCCGTCATCGCCATCCCGGATGAAGCAGCTGGAGAAATCCCCAAAGCTATCGTTGTCAAGTCTTCTTCTGCTAGCGGCAGCGACGAGGAAATTATTGAGTCGATCAAGAAGCACGTCTCAGACCACAAAGCCCGGCATAAGTGGCTTAAGGGTGGGGTTCGTTTCATTGATGTTGTTCCCAAGAGCCCCAGTGGCAAGATCTTGCGCCGGCTGCTTCGCGACCAAGAAAAGGAAGCAAGAAGACAGGCCGGCTCAAAGTTGTAGGGGGTCATAGGTGGATTGGAACAATTCACGAGTCATCTGTTCCATCATGATTCACGTTGCGATGTATGCATTGCATATTCATAGATACGATATCAATTATGAGTGTACTATAGAGTTATCGTTGTTACTCGATCGGCGATGCAAGCGGCGGCTGTTTGTCGTGTTTGCACCCGCCGCGGGGAAGAATCGAATTTCTAAGCGGGGGTTTATCGGGAAGATTGATCAGCAAGAAAAAAATAGTCATCCTTCGAACTGCGCCCTCTCTCCTACTTGCGCATCTTTTGCATATTAAAGCAGGCAGTTGGTAACTGACCTAATACTGCCATCTCTTTCTTAACGTCAATTATACCCAACCATTTATTTTCCCGTTCTGCGCAACCCCGCAGCTCTTATAACTCTCCCGCTCAAAATACATCATGTCCTCTCAAGATCCTCCCCGCGCCGATGAGGACGCCTACATTGAAGCCGATGAGGCGGAGGAGATCTTCAACCGCGATGAGGACCACCCTATGGAGTCCGATCCTGAAGACGAAGATCAGCCTATGACGTACGAAGAACAAGAGATCACCCTGGAGAATGACTCTGCCGCCCATTTCGATAGCCATACAGATTCCGTCTTCTGCATTGCTCAGCATCCTATCCACAACTCCATCGTTATCACCGGCTCCGGTGACGACACCGCCTACCTTTTCGATTCGACACCGAATACTGAGCGCCCCCTCCTCCCTCAGAGCTACGAGTCGAATCCGCAACCGAGGCGGGAGCGAGACTCCTTGAAGCCCCTCCTGAAGCTGGATGGCCATTCCGACACCGTGAACGGAGTCGCATTTACAGAGCCTAAGGGTGAATATGTTGTAACGGCAGGAATGGACGGCAAGCTCCGTGCTTGGCGCGATACCACCCCTCAGGGCACCGGGCTCGCATGGCAATACCTCGCCGAGGTCCAGGAAGTTGAGGAGATCAACTGGGTCGCTGTCTGCCCTTCCGCGAAGGGTGACGAGGAAAAGAGCAACGTCATTGCTCTTGGTGCCAACGACGGTAGCGCGTGGGTGTTCCGGATCGACCACAAGGACTCCGCGGAGCCCATCTCCATCATCCAATCGTTCTTCCAGCACACTGGATCTTGCACTGCGGGTGCCTGGACCCCCGACGGAAAACTGCTGGCGACTGTCTCGGAAGACGGCAGCTTCTATGTCTACGATGTCTTTGGCGCCGCTTCTGCTGCCGGCGTTGCCTACTCCGCTGGTACTAGCGCCGTTGTCGGGCTAACAGCAGACGACCAGCGCTTTGCCGTTGAGGGAGGACTGTACTCTGTCGCCATTGCCCCGTCTGGCACCATTGCTGCTGTTGGTGGTGCTGAAGGTCACATCAAGGTGGTTGGTCTTCCCCGTCTAGCAGCCGGCGCTGCTGCTGGTAAGACGAAGAGCAGGGGAGCTCCCTCGCAGACGAGTGCCTCCGCTGCAGGCACCCTCCTCGCCTCTCTTCAGGCCCAGAGCGACGGTGTCGAGACCCTCTCTTTCTCTTCCCCTCCTTTGACCCTCCTTGCGGCTGGCTCCGTGGACGGCTCGATCGCGCTCTTTGACACTGCTCATCGCTTTGCTGTCCGCCGCCATATCAGAGAGGCCCATGAGGGAGCTGTGGTCAAGCTTGAGTTCTTGCAGAACCGTGTGCCCGCCAACCCCTTGCCTCGTCCTAGCCCTCTTGCATCTGCCACTGCTGGCCAAGGCCAACCGTGGTTGCTCACCTCTGTGGGCATGGATGGCATTGTCAAGCGCTGGGATGCACGTGGTGGAACTGCCGCTGCTGCCCATGGTTTGTTGAAGGAATACAAGGGTCACCTTGGTCTTATCGAGAACTCCGAGGGTGAGCAGTCCGGCGGTATCATGGCTTTTGTCCAGAGCTCGGATGGCAAGAGAGTTGTCACTGCCGGAGATGACGGTATTACGCTGGTATTTGAGGAGTAAATGTTTGATGAATAGACCAAAACACCTGTATAGATGCAAATTTCGACACGTTATGCGAATTGATGATAATGTTTCTTCTAAATAACGAACAGTAATGTCGCCCTATTGGCTTCTACTCAATCCCAAAAGATCCGAACCGCAAACATAATGCAATACACCTGGCTCCGTTTGAACAAAGAATGCACTTGATGTGATAAATAACAGTTACTATGTACACCCGACAAACGAAACAACCCAAGCGCCGTCTGTAGAGAGCTGCGGGTCATTCATGATCTATCTCAATCGAAACAAGCCTCCCGGCTCATACACCACACTTGTGACCCTCTATCACGTACGGATGCCTTTACTCGCAGCAATCCGGGGTATCCTTCAACTTTTCCACCGCATGTCGGTTCCAACTACTCCGCACCTGCTACCCTTGTCCCTAATCGTGACTTAGTGGTGGGCATCGCCGTGGTGGTGGTCATCCTTCAGGAAGAAGTGCTCGTAGGTGCAGTAGCCGGCGAAAGCAACGGTAGCAATGCCGAAGCCAGGGAAGATGCGCTTGAAGCGGTTGAAGCGGCTGAAAGGGCCGGTGTATCTCCAAGTCTCACTACGGCAATGGTCAGTGTATGCGCAATTGCAAATCCAGCAGCGGCGAAAGTCGTACTAGCGAGCCCAGGGGTCCTTTTTGGCCCAAGACGACCGGGGGTGGGCGGCCTTCTTGAATTCGCTGATGTCAAATCCGGTGGGGTTGGGAGCCATGGTGAGCGGATTGGCGGTGGATGAGGGGTGAGTCGGGAGTGAGTGGAATGGCGGATAAACAGCGAGAGGATTGACTCCGAGATCCGCAGGGTCCGGACAGACAATGGACGGGTAAGCGGGGAGAAAAGCGCGAAGATGGGGACAGGCGGGAACGAGAGGAAGTTGAAGCTGTACGGGAAACGAGGGAGCGAGCGAGGACTGGGGGCTTGGCGCGCTAGGCCGGATCCAGCAACCGCAGCTGTCCGCCTTCTTCGCGGCGATGTGCCCGTCCGTCCCCCAGCGCCCAGCGCGAAAAGAGCCGACCGAATCCCACTCCCCCCTCCGCTTTCTCATCCTCATCCCAATCTCAGATGCGTGACGGCTGATCAGCTCCTTCGTCTCTGCCTACACCATGCCCCCTCCTGTCGGCAGATACGGGCCCACTGGCCTAAGCGCTTCCTATACCCATCTCCAACAAGCCCATCTGCAACAACAGCAGCAGCAGCAGCAGCAAGCCCAACATCACCCGGCCCATGCTCAGTCGGCCAACACAGCTCTCCCGCCTCCCTCCCTAGGTGGCCACCCCGGTTTTGCTGCCGGCAACCCGAACACTAATATCAACCCGTTTACATTGTCTGGTACCGGCATCGCAAATGGCATGTCCGTCGCAGGGTTCGGTGGTGCCGGGGATGGAGGCGGTACCGGGCTTGCCAGCCATGCCGCCCAGATGGGCTTCGCAAGAGGAGCGCAGATGCAACAACAACAGCAATTACATCAGGCTCACGATGGTCGGTTGGCGCTCGAGACAAAGGCCGGTGCAGTGAAGACGCGGATACGTGACGTATGGAGCCACAACTTGGCTCAAGAGATGGCCATCCTGCGGCAGTTCGTCGAGAAGTACCCGTATATCAGCATGGTAAGATCGAGCTATAGCTGATGGTGATGCTTGGAAGCTAACCTGGGCGGCTTCTTGTGCTGGGGGGAATGAGTAACGCTAACAACGGTCAGGACACCGAGTTTCCCGGCATTGTCGCACGCCCCATGGGAACGTTTACGACTAAAGCAGACTACCACTATCAAACCCTCCGGTGTAACGTCGACCTCCTGAAAATGATCCAGCTTGGTATTACATTGTTCTCCAACGAAGGCGAGGTGCCCCCGCCCAATGCTACCGATGCGAATGGACAGCCTCTCGGAAACAGCCTGGTCCCCGCTCCCTGCACATGGCAGTTCAATTTCCGGTTCTCTTTGGAGGAAGATATGTATGCGCAGGAGTCGACGGCTATGCTTGCCAAGGCGGGTATCGATTTCTCCATGCACGAGAAGAACGGCATCGATCCGTTTGAGTTCGGTGCTCTTCTGATCAGCTCGGGGCTCGTTCTGTTGGAAGACGTCCACTGGGTGTCTTTCCACTCGGGCTATGACTTCGGGTACCTTATGAAGATTATGCTTTGCAAGCCTCTTCCGGAGAATGAGGAGGAATTTCACAAGCTTCTCAAGATATTTTTCCCGTCGCTGTATGACATCAAGTACCTGATGAAACATGCTGGACGCAACCAGGCTGTAAACGACTCTCCGTTAACGCCGGCCGCTGCTCAGATCCTCACTAATCTCGGACAGAAGTCGGGACTTCAAGACATCGCCGATGAGCTCGGTGTCAAACGTGTTGGCATCGCTCATCAAGCAGGATCGGATTCACTCGTGACTGGTGAGATCTATTGGAAGATGCGACAACTTGTCTTCAACGGCAATATCGACGAGTCCAAGTACTCTGGACAGATTTGGGGCTTGAACGGTCAGATGCCGTCTATGCTGTACCACATGCAACCACATCAGACCCCTAACCTCAATGGCGCGACAATCTACTCTGCTACCGGCACGCCGAGCACCCCCAACGCTGGACACATTGGTGGCAGCCAAACACCGCACACGCTAACCCCTGGTGCAACTGGGGGCGTCCTGGGGCAATTTCAGCTTGCCAAGTCATGAGGCTCGTCGGCTTGTCTGACTGTTGGTACTCATCTCTTTCTACATTGGTGTTAGATCAGGTTTGCGGAGTTTGTGATATCGTCCACCTTATTTACAATTTCCCTAACTCTTTCCTCTCTGCTTGTATAGGCCCCTGCTCCCTTGACCTACGGGATCTGGCAACCCAATGCACAGCTTCGGGGGATACCCGGATTCGTGGTCTATTCTCCTCATTGAACCTTAGCCGGCGGTTCTGGTTGCATGTTTTTCTTTTCCTTTTCTCTTGTTACTTTCGGTGGAAAGGGCGAGGAATCTATACGATGTGATGGATGTACATAGCATGTGGCATCGGTTGTGTTTTCTTGGTGCATTGTCCTGTTTCTAATTCTCGGTCCGTTCATGGAGTTCATCGCCTGAAATGCCTTCGTATTACTTTGGAGGTGGGTGTTTGATATGGGAGTATGGTGTTCGTCTCTGGCTGGAATGTGATCTACATCATGCATTATTTCTTTGAGCGTCCGGGGCCTGCCACTCCGATCTTATTTTTTACACGTAGCAGAGCCGGTTGGATTTACTTCATCTATGCGATAGAGGCGTTGGTTAGTATTATCAAACTCCATTTGCTAACCGCCCCACTTCACCGGCCCTGGCTCAATGATCCAGGGTGATTTCCGGGCACTCCTCATCCAGATCGCGTTGTATTACCCCGTCGGCGATAGGCCAGCGGATCATGAATCAATGCACCGAGGTTCTGATCGGAAGGCAACGATGGAGACTTACCCCTCCTGAGCTCTCGATAGGGAACCACATCCGGCGCCTACATCGGCCCTTCCAGGCCAACGCTCGGGTCAAGTGAGCGAGTCCGGGGTGTGCCGGGGCGGGACTACTCGATCCTCCTTAGTCCGGCGACAGAAAGGGGCCCGACAGGGTTTCCATTACCGTTTTGAGGCCCGGCAGAGAAGTCAACCGCCCTAGGCCGCTTTGGGGTAAGGAATCCGGGCGTCTTATCGGGCATATCTTATCGCTCGTGCAGCTGGAGCTGCCAGTATCTGTACAATCATGCGCTCGTGCAGCCATGCTTGCGCTGCTTTATAAGGTGCCTGTCCTCCGTCCCGGACTCATCGTTTCACAGTCTGGGTGGTAGCATCACTTTTCTTCCCTGTCTCTCGAGAACTTCCCGTCCTACCCAACCCGACCAAGTCGCCGGTTCATTTCCCTCACTCGGAAACATATACCTCACACCCGATACCTCCAACACTCCGAGAACCCGAGTCACAAACACCCAGCCTTCATTACACCGCTTCTCTCACAATGGTCCTCGAGCGCCTTCAACAGTTGACCCACCAGGTCAAGGCTACATCGCCGCCTCCTCATCCTTTGGACCCCCTCTCGACGGCGGAAATCGATACCGCCGTCGCTATTATCCGCAAGGAATATGGCAAAGTCAATTTCAATGCGGTTACTCTCTACGAGCCCCGCAAGGCGGAGATGATGGCATGGCTGGAAGATCCTCAAAAGGTTCCCCGTCCGACGCGTGCTGCAGATATCGTTGCCATTGCACCTGGCGGTAAGGTCTATGATGGAGTCGTCGACCTCGATGATAAGAAGATCGTGAGATGGGAGCACACGCCTGGTGTCCAGCCCTTGATTACTATGGAGGACTTGCAGGAGGTCGAGTCAATTGTTCGCAAGGACCCCAAGATCATCGAGCAGTGCGCGATCATCGGCATTCCCAAGGAGGACATGGACAAGGTTTACTGCGATCGTAAGTTGTTCTGCTGCCGCTTGTTTTGACTTCATCGTGCTAATAAATTGCAGCTTGGACAATCGGCTACGATGAGCGTTTCGGTACAGATGTTCGTTTGCAGCAGGCTCTCATGTACTACCGCCCTCATGTCGACGATTCCCAATACACATACCCCTTGGACTTCTGTCCCATCTTCAACGCAGAAACGAAGCAGGTTATCCACATCGACATACCCCCGGTCCGGAGGCCAATCAGCAAGGCCGCCCCCAACAACTACCACCCCGCGTCAATCGAGAAGGAAGGCGGTTACAGGACAGATATTAAGCCTATCCACATCACTCAACCGGAGGGCGTTTCTTTCGTTGTCAACGGACGTTCGATCGACTGGCAGAAGTGGAACATCCACGTTGGTTTCAACTACCGCGAAGGTATCGTCTTGAACAACATCACTTTCAACGACAACGGCAATGTTCGTCCCATCTTCTACCGTCTGTCCCTAGCAGAAATGGTGGTTCCGTACGGAAACCCCGAGCATCCTCACCAGCGCAAGCACGCCTTCGACTTGGGAGAGTACGGTGGTGGCTACATGACCAACAGCCTGTCACTTGGCTGTGACTGCAAGGGTGCTATCCACTACATGGATGCCGCTTTTGTTAACCGCGCAGGTGCCAGTACAATCGTCAAGAATGCCATCTGTATCCACGAAGAAGATGCAGGCATCCTCTTCAAGCACACCGACTTTCGTGATGAGTCTGTGGTTGTGACCCGCGCTCGGAAGCTGATCATCTCCCACATTTTCACTGCCGCCAACTACGAGTACTGTGTCTACTGGATCTTCCACCAGGATGGTACTATCCAACTTGACATCAAGCTGACTGGTATCCTGAACACCTATGCTATGAACCCCGGTGAGGACACCAAGGGCTGGGGTACTGAAGTCTACCCCGGTGTCAACGCACACAACCACCAGCACTTGTTCTGTCTGCGTGTGGACGCCAATGTCGACGGGCCCAACAACACCATTTTCCAAGTCGATGCTACTCGCGGCGCAGGCGAGGTCGGAAGCGCCGAGAATAAATACGGCAATGCATTCTATGCGAAGAAGACCAAGTTCACCACCCCTCTGGAAGCGATGTCCGACTATGACGGCAACACTGGAAGAACCTGGGAGATCGCCAACACCAACAAGCTGCACCCCTACAGCAAGAAGCCTGTGTGCTACAAGCTAGTCAGTCGTGAAATTCCCCCCTTGCTTCCCAAGGAGGGTAGCTTGGTCTGGAAGCGGGCCGGCTTTGCAAGACATGCTGTGCATGTCACCAAATGTGAGTGCTTATCTCCGTGACAGGACCATTTTCTGTACGTGAATCAACTAACTTTATTTCAGACTCGGATGACCAGATTCACCCTGCTGGACGCCACGTACCACAAACCTCTGGTGAGCCATCTCAGGGTCTTCCGGCCTGGATTCAAGAGGCAGGTGCGTATTCCTCCATCGACAACACGGATGTTGTTCTATGGCACACTTTTGGCCTGACGCACTTCCCTGCCCCGGAGGACTACCCCATCATGCCTGCAGAGCCAATGACTCTTCTTCTTCGCCCGAGACACTTTTTCGCCCGGAACCCTGCCTTGGATGTTCCTCCCAGCTTTGCTCGGACGCCATCTCAGGTGGCAGCCGGCGCTGCGTCCTGCTCTTCTTGTAAGAAGAGCGATGGGTCTAGTGTCCTGGTCTAGTTTCTTTTCTCGCGTTACTTAGCTTCTTGGGGTTCTTGGATGATTATCATGATGTCGTTTGTTTGAATACCATGTCTAATAGCTTTTGATACTGAAGTCATTTTCGGAACAGTATATGGAAGGTCTTAGAATGTAGGGCTTTAAGCCTTTGAGTATTGGTTGTCGGTTCTCTTTCGTTCTATCTACCGAGCTAAGACAGCCATACTAGCTGATCTGACATGTGCTGATTTCGGCCATACAACGGATTTCCCTAGGCTTAACGGCACACTTTCATAGTATAGGCACAGACTCCCAACGTGATTATCTCCGACCAGTTACTTTGAACCCCCAGTATTCAACAAGTAGACGTTAATTTCAGTATATTAACGGGCTCGGGCTCCTGATTCACGTTCACTAAATGGATTATCCAGGGACGAGATCTCATGTTAGTAGCGAATATACTACCGTTTAAACACGATCTACACTCCTACTCACATTCCTCTTCCCAGCTACTCAATTTGTCGGTGTATCTCTAGATTGTATTGGTCTTTTCCGCCTCACTCCGGGAATGTCCATTAGACTTTTTCCAGTTTCTAGAATACATCTCTCCGAGGAAATCACCGATCAACGTGAATCCTAAATACATGTTCACGCTTCCTAGGATTCTATGCACGCTCGCCCCCATGAAAGCGGGTCTTGGCCAGCCGCTTCACATTAATCTGCGTTAATAGGGAGGTCAGCTGATCTAGAGTGAGTATTATAAAAGGGTGCCTCTCTTCTTCCTTTGCTCTTCCTTTCTTCTCATCCACTTCCACATCCTCCTTCAGTTGTCTCTCGTGTTACTACTTTCGTGGCTACCACCTTTGTGCTTCATCTTTACGAAGTCGTTTATAGACTTGTCCAACCTTCTAGTAGCTTTCTCTTGTCAAGTCTTAGATCCTATTCCATGTATCTCTCACTTATAGTCTCTGACTGTTGTCATTCTACTCTCACAGCAAGACTGGTCAGTCACTGCTGCTGGACTGGGATTTATGACAACCCCTCTCAAAAACGCAGCTTGCTCGGCATCTGCCACAATCATGTATACAAACGAGGCGACTATTGGAGACTGGACTTTTTGTGAGCGTCCTTTTATACCTTTCTTCCTCCAAGCGAAAGATTCTTACTGGCTTCTTTGCTTCAGTTGGTCGTCAATGTTGATGTGAGCTGTTGCTACTCAACATCCGTCAACTTAAAAATCCCGTCGATCCTTCGACAACCTGAGTATGGTTCAGCGACACCTTCATGGCATTTTGAGGCCCAGAGGCTGCTCCTTCACCACGTTATCCTGGGCCATCCATCTCGCGACGATGTGTCGTGCAATTCGTGCTTCGAGTACCAGGAATTATCTTCTCCTCCAACACGCATGCTAGTCGATACTATGCACGATTAGCTTGTTCCTGCCACTCAGCAATCATCAATGATCGAAATGCACATGAGATGTGCTTGACAAAGGAATCCTCCTTGATACTGTCGACTCTTTCGGGTCAAAGACACCCAGCCCTGTTCAAGAAACGATGCACCGAGCTTGATATCGTTTACCGATAGCCGTCAAGTGCGGATGCTTCGCTTCTGTCGAGCAACTGGGTCTGCTCGGTGTTATGACTTGGACGTACATGAGGTCATCCAGCAAGTCCGTGATGCTATACCCGTCAGAGCTGGTCAAAACGAACAAGGACCAAGATCCCCTCGATCCTTGCGCACTTTATATGCTGGGAAGTACGCCAGTCCGACTTAGCCAGGACTCACTTGTCCATTTTATGTGGTGCACAATGGTCGCATTAGCAACAGCGTTGTCATAAGTCCGTCCAAGAACTTCCTCGTTACCTTGCTTTGAGGTCTTCGACTGTTTGTCGATAATAACCACAGCGAATCCTCTGTTGTACAGTTTTTTCATGATAGGGCATGTTCCTGACCGACATGGGCGGCCCTTTGTCTCCGCCTTTCTTCCTCCAGGGTTTTGTGGACATGTTTCCTTCCAAGTCTTCCCTTCCAAGTCCTACTTGAGGACCGTGATGAAGAGCGACATGTCAATCCTCACTGCATACCTGGGCACGGACACTTTTCAGACATTCTTGAGGCTTTTCCGAACGGACTTCAGAACCTGTTCGCTCGATTGTTCTCGTTTCTGCCTAGAAGACTATATTCTGGCGAACAAATACGCATCCTCCATGCCAAACCTTCTCATGTGGGTGGAAGTTTTGTAACATGGAGGCTTTGTCCTCAAACCGCCAAAAGACATCCAAGGCTTTATATCCAGTGCAGCGTTCTCTTCCGCCTCAAATCTTGTTGGGACGCGCTCGAGTTTTCTCACCACCTCGGGTCGGTTTTCAGCACTTTCTCAAGTCATCATCTCTGTCATGTTGGCTCGTATAAGGCCTTTTATTCTGGCCAGCAGCATGCATCTACTACATCTCAATCATGGGTATCTATCAGCAGATACCTGAATTTGCTGTCGAAAGTTGTTTCGATCAAGATGGGCTCTGGTGCATCTGGTATGTCCCTAAGCCACGGTTCTCATTTCTCCCGCGTATGGAGGTTATGAGGCTTCCTGCCTGCAAGCTGCGGAACAGCGGACGCTCTGGGACCGTTTCGTCGGACGCATAAAGAAGTCATGTCAGAATTTGCATTAATTAGCATGGCCTGATATTCTCGCCTCACAGATGCAAATAACATATAGGGAAACATGGCTCACATCTATTCTCTGCCCAGAGAAGAATGAAGAAGGGAAGAAACAAGGGCAGGATCCCCTGATATAAAGCCTGCTCCATATTTGACCACTCGGTGGATCAAAGATGTCGAGATCGACAAGGCACCAGCCCAGGGTGTTTTTGTGACTGGGCTTGGCGTAGCCAGACTTCAAACAAGGCTCATAATGCCTCCGATACAGCGGGGGTGAATATTCTCAAGTCCTAGAGTGTATTTCGCACATTATCTGCAGAACATTAGTCTTCGCTCTCTACGCTCACCACGATGGCTTTCAACGTTACCGATGCTGAACAGCTGATGTTCAGTAAACCAAACTTGGTTTGATATACATGCTACGACATGCGACTTACAGGATCCTCAAAACTGCAGATAACTCGCAATTCGTCCTTCACATGCTTTGACCTTCTAGATGCATCCGTCTAAACTAAAAGAGGATGACAAGGTCACTCTGGAAATCCCGTCGAGCAAAGCACCAGATACTGCTTTCTGGTGATACCAGGACGCAGAGTTCGACCTCGAGAGACGCTGCGAATGCGCTCCCTCTTGACATCCAAACCCTCATGACCACCAGCTTCGTCGTCAACGGGCGCACTCAAGCTTCGAGTCAAGGCGTCAGTGGTGTCAACCGGCTGATACCCATTTCAAGGAGCTGGTCCTCGTCTGCGGATGACTCGTCGGTGAGTGACCGGAGCAAACTGGAGAATGCCCTCTCAACTTGAGGGATCTCGAACAGGCAACGCCGATCCGCAGTAACATCTTAGAGGCTTTGCATTGGGCTTGACGAATTTGACTGCGTAGATCCTCGCAGTCTTTCAGTCGTCACACACTCTCGGCATGTCAGTGACACCGAGTATGATCTAATAGGGATACACGTCGTCCTGCAAGGCATATATGTCCTCACGTGGCCCTGAGTCCTCTTTTGCCTGCCATACTCAGGGAGGGGTCGTTTCATGGCCTTGAACAACTCCCAAATAGTCACTGGCAGCTGAACCTTTCTGATAAGCGAGGTATCCCCATCAACTACTGGTGGTGCCTTTGCATGGTATCTGCTTTATAGACATTCTGACAGCGGTCCTGTTACCTTGAAGCACACTCGTGTCCTTTCAGATAAATCGACCATGCTCAGCAGTCTAGCAGTCATGCTAGAATACCTTCTGTTTCCTACCACGTGATGTATTACGCGACACGACGCGAGGCAGCTTCGGTGCCTAAACAGTTTCTCCAAAAAACTTCTCTATTTGAGGTCCAATCCAGGGCCAACTATATCAGCTTCATGTGATAGGTCTATAAGCGTGTATTCCTGCACTGCCGAGACATGACTGCTTCGGAAGTACCTACTCTACGAGATTCTTGTGAACCGCTAAGATGGAAACAGTGTCCACATCGAATCAAAGAGCCCGCGACGAACTGAAAATCATGGGCTCTTCCGGTTGTGCGTTTGAAGAGCAGGCGTCATCTATACGAAATCTAGAAACATACCATCGGTCTTTCTACCGCAGGACCCCTATTCCATGGCTTCGATGAGGCTCATTTCGAAGCTGAAAATGAAGCTTCGTTCAAAACTTTCATCAGCGTGACTTAAACGGCACTCAAGAAAAGCCGTATTGATTTAGCCAATTTCAAGCGTCCCTGAGAGTGTGGCCGGTGAAGAGAACACGCATCATATTTGCTCCAATCCATGGGCCCCAGAGGTCCGGCCTTCTGAATTGATACTCCTGACATCCTTCTATCAAAATGAACCTTCCGACCCATGGCTTGTGTGACTAGTGGCAGTCACCGTGCTGGATGGATACTGTCTAGACTTGACCGAATCAACAGCGGTGGTCAAAGTTATATCAGCCGTACACGCAGCATAAGTGATGGCTGTCTGCGAGATTTGCCTACATTGACGGACCCGCACTCGAGGGAAATCCGCCAAACTGTTCTTGATGAAAGGCACTTCTGCATCATTATGCAGTCGAATCAATCTTTCACGGTCCTCGAAGGTCATCCTGACCAAGACAAGAGCCCCGTTCTGAGCTATTCTGGAGGACCCGGTCCTTGACTCTATGTGGCTCATCTGCCAATTGTTTCATCATGGGATTGTGTTGGACTCTTTCAACAATACTGCGTTTTTCTATCTCACAAGATAATCGTGCTGGGGAACAAAATAGCCGTATCTAACAGTGATTTGAAGCTGACGGCGTTTTGATCTCTAGTTACTGTTGGTCATTAATGAGACCAACTTGCTTGTCATGATGCACAAAGCCATGGACACTCCCATCGCATGATTCGACGGGATTGTGCCAATATATCCAGTATCGGCATGTCCGTAGCAGTTCTCTTTTGTTGCGGCAGCTCAGCGGACTCACTGCAAAGACTTCAAGAAGCAATTACGGCTTCTTAATTATCCATGGCGCTCAACATGTGACGTGATTGTATGACGCCCACATGCGGATATCAGATGAGAGAATGCGCGTCTATGATGGCCGCCTAAATGGCCCGGGTACCAGATACTCTTGGGCAAGCTGATTTTATCACATGGACATCCTGGGTATTCCCGTGACCATCGCGAGATGCAGTGTAAATTCGTCCTCGAGGACCTACTCAAATTCAGTGTTGGAATTATCCAGGTCATGCGATCAAAGCGACCACCCATCGAGTTCATCGTCCCCATGTGCCGATCAGGGGCACATGGCAAATACGAAAGGTCCTTGTAAAACCTATAAAGACGACAGTTTATTGTCTCATAGCAGCTCTCTGGATCCGCGATGCCTAGCGCGTTCGGAGTCGGACAAGCAGCTTTCTTCAACCAACACGCTGTCTACGTTCGAATAACGGGGTGTCTTTCCTCACTATGGGAACCATTTTCGGCTCTCGGACAGAAGGACGAAAGAGATGAAATGCGAAGCTGTCTCGAACAGATTGAGAGTAATACTCTCTACGACCTTGCTCTGACTCTGTTATCAACACATCAAATGGCTGCTTTCAAGCCTTGCTATGGTGCATATGAGAGAAACGTGATCGGAAATGATCTGTCACCTCTACGATCTTACACCGGTCTTCTGGCTGAGATCACAAGAACGACCGCTTTTAATCATGCCTTTGCTTTTTAATAGCATGGCCTACGGTGAGGATTCCCAGTATCCACGCCTATTCATGCTCCATCTCATCTACGGGCATAACGGTTCTTTGGTCAACCATCGATCCATGTTGCAAGGAGACAGGTTCACTCTTATTTCCACACCGATACAACAACTCCTACATGATTGTTGCAAAACAGAACTTCAAAGAACGATCTTTCGTGCAAAGCATTGAGTACGTTCAACTCGAAGAATGAAACAGGCGTTGCAACAAACAACATTTAGGAACCTCCACATGCGCGTGGTCTTATTCTACCTACCGCGCCTAAGTGCGTCGACAGGTTTCCTTTGGCATGTTCAAGAGCAGAAAATGCCGCCGAGAGTGAGACACGGCTTCGGGAGATGTGTATGTCGCCGTAGTTGCCATCCTACTCGATTGGTCCGTCTCTTATCATGGCCACAAGGCCTTGTAAGTATGTCGTTCAATGATATACTCAGATAATGACGAGATCACCAATTCACGCATGGCAGCTCGACACTTATTACTCTCGCGTCGACACATTCTTCTGCAGGCTTTCTTCCCAGTCTGGGGGCAGTCGACGTCCTCGAAGCTCCTGCAAAGCTCCGTGGTACTGCAACTCGCACGCCTACTTGCTTGGACTTGCGAGTCTAGTAACCATGTGGTTCAAGGGAGTCTACAGCGCAAGAGGTACAATGCTCGTAATCAGAGAACCAAGTCATAGGAGGCGTGCACCGACGGGTTTTTGTTCTTAATCAAGGATTGAGAATACCAGAGTCATTTTCGAGATGACATCTATGTTGCGAGGTAACTTGCCCACTGTGATGTTACGGGAAACTGCCAATATGGCTGAATCGATCATGAAATTCCCGAGGATGCTCACAAAGATACAATGTCTGCATTTTACCTAATCAGCAATCCTGTCAGTGAGGATGGCCTTATTTTACCACCACAAACATATTGGCTCTTGCCATCGGGCAATACAGTTTACGCCAAACGTCAACACGCACAGGCGCACAGGCGCACGACATCCTCGGAATCACCACTCACACGGGGTTGATCATTTATCCCCCTACGATTAATGCCTGTCGCATCACGGAGCGACTGGTTAAACGACGAATCCATACGCTCCGTGGCTCAGTCCATCTTTTGGGTGGGTTTCTCCGGTGAAGCATAGAATTGATGGACACGTTGCAAGTGCAGTCAGTTTGCATGAACGCAGCGTCATCGGTCCTCACCAGAGCTGGCGCATTCGGCTATTCAAGTTCCTCCTGGTCACCTTTCGAAGACAAGGGTGTCCCAAAATGCGGATTACACCGCCATGCGACAGCAACTTGCCACTCTACGAATGGCTATACAATACATTTGTACCCATATAGATGGTGGTGTGACCACCTCACCTGGTGTTCATCATGGCCCAATTGTCAAACCAGCATAGACATTAAACTTGTTGTACGCGGTATATGTCCCCGAAATCTGGGCTTCTCCCATTTGAAGCATACACTGCTCCAAACAGCTCCATGTTTGCAAGAACTCGATCTGTTCAGTGATCCTGTTCGCGTTTACCATCTTCCATTCTAGTCGACACGCCATGACTCCCTCATGAATATGAGTCAGATGGTGATTACCACTGTCAAAGACAGCGGACATCACGACACAACACGTGTTCTGGTATCCCAAGACCACAATAGGGAATAATCCGGGAGGGATGAAATATCCGCATTTCTCCCTATAATATGTCTGGTTGGTTCAGAGATATACAATCACCACCTTGCCAACCTACAAAGCAAGGAGAAACACGTTGGACCTCGAGACATTATCGAACCGTGTACCACTCGCTCCTAAAGTCCCTGGCTTTATATTTTTCATGCGAAGGGTTTAACCAAGGAGTAACTGAGCTCCTTCTTGCCAACCTACACAGCAAGGGAGACATCTCGAACCGTTTACCAGTCGCCCCTCAAGCTCCTGGTTTCATATATTTCAAGCAATAAGGGCTTAATCAAGGAGTACTTGAGCACTTGATGCTTTTCTCTGCATATCGCGGGTCAGTAATGTGGAATCAACCACTGACAAGGTGATCTGGCTTAGGGTCATGTTCTTTTGGCCGTGGTTGGGTACCAGGTATCTGTCTTGGGATTCATACAAGTGGTCGAAGGGAACCCAGTTTGAGAGCATGGCTCGGTGGTCATGTATCCACATCCACATCTCATTGTGGCGTATGGCATCTGATCAGACACACTATGGATATACATCTATTTGGCTAGTTACAAACTGGCGCGTTCAGTATTTCTGAACCTTTTGAGAGGGTGCAGAAAAGTCTGACCGGTGAAGCCTTTCCACAGCAGTGCCTGAGGCTAGGATGCGAACCTAGAGGTAACGCATGTGAATATTCTACTGTATAGTAACTGTTGGGACACAGAGTCTTCGTTCCGTCTGTTCTCCAGATGACCAGCGGATTTCCGTTTTGGCCTACTGGTATGAACTTAACAGTAACTCTTACAAACTTGTTCGGGTCTCTGTTGTTCAGGGCTCATCTGTGCCAAGACTAAGGGGTGTTGGGGGGTCTGCTTTGGCAGTGGATTGAGGAGGATAGGAGTAATGTGAACACTGGTAGTGATGTTTCAAGGCTACTCTACACTCTGTGGATGGGTCTGGGCTGGCGGGTCTTACTTCATTCCACTCATCGCCTCTGCTTGATAACAACCATACAATATTGAAGGTAGCAGCTGCTTTTTCGATAATGTCTTCAACTATGCGCTCTATAAAAGGGATCTTCGTCCTACTCATGAAAACTAACTATCGGGACATATTCTACCTTCTACATAGTAACCACCAGGGGTACATATCTCTTTTAGTTCATGACCCACCACCTCCCTCCTCTACACGTATATAGTAATCGAACTTGAACTAACAACCACAGAATCTCAACCCCTGCGTTCCTCTAACTAGTCGTACCACTAGTAGACAAATCATCTAACCTTTTCCTTCCACCAGATAAATATATACATAGTAGTACATACTCTGTAACAAGGATTTGATACGCCTACACCTACATCAACGAACCTATGACGTAACCCACCCGCCACCTACCTACCCACATCCCCACCAAGTCCACACCAAAAACCTAAATAATTATTAATATCAACCAAAACAAACTCCAATCAACCAAGCTAATCCGATGTGGTGTAATGGCTAACATCGCTGTCTCTCACACAGCAGCTCGGGGTTCGATTCCCCGCATCGGAGGATTATTTTTCTTTTTTGCCAGCCTCAGATCAGAGGGTTTCTTTGGTTGGGTGTGGACTATTTTACTTATTTATTGGTGAATAATTATTGGCTGGTTATTTGTTGATGTCATCTGTTTCATGTACGGCTTCTTTTTCTGGCGTCAGCCTTGTTATTGTAAGGCAAGGCTAGGCTAGGCTGTTTTGGGGTGGGATTTGCTGTTGTCACTTGTCACTCATTAGCTATTTAAGGTTACATGGTTTTGGTACCGAGTATAGATTTGAGATCTACATTGACATATGCAGTGTCAAAACAATCAAGCATGATATTCATATTCATACAACCATAACGCCATTAGGAAATCCATCCATCCATTTAATCAATCCTAACCCGATCAACACAATCCAATCCGATCCGCCTATCGAACCCCATCTCGACATCCCCAGCACACCACCCCAACCAAGCCATCAACCATCTAATGCTTAGCAACACTCCTCTTCAACCCCTCCTCCACCTCCCCCAACAACCCCAAAAGTTCCTTTCCCCCTCCCCACCCCTCCCCTCAACCTCCAACCCCTTCTCCACCAACCCCTTAGCCTCCTCCCACCTCCCCATCTCCACCAAACACCGTCCCCCCCTCCACCAAGCCTTCACATTCCCCACAGGCTTACTCTCAACACTACACCTCGCATCAACCAACCCCTCAGGCCACTTCCTCTGACTCATCCACGCCTGCGCGCGATTGGAATACAACCCCGCCAACTCCTCCCTCGCGAGCGTCACCGGCTCCCACCCCGGCCTCCCAATCGCCATATCAATAGCGTACGTGTACAGACGGGCGGCATCCGCGTGGTTGGATTTGCGGAATGCCGCGTTGGCGCTGTCGCGGAGCTTGGTGACTTGGGCGCTGCGCTTGGGGTTGATGGGGAGTGGGGCGGGGGATGTTAGGCGGGTCGAGAGAGATGAGGGCGCGGTGGAGGGCGTTCAGGTGGGTTAGTTCGGTGGTGATGGTTGAGGGACTGCTGGGGAGGGGGTGGTTGTGGGTGCGAGGGTGATGGATTTGGTGGTTGGGTCGAGGTGGAGTGGGTATTGTGTGTAGAGGTCGAGGGAGGTCATTTTGACTGTTTCTATGGGTGTGTAGGTGGTTGTGGTGTGGTGTCTTTGTTACAAGCTGGACTGCTGGTAGGTAGGTAGTGTAGCAGTGTTGTGGATGGTCTGTGCGGCGGTGTTAGTGGTTTCGTGTATAGTGTGGTGGGAAGTAACTCACCCTTGATAATTATGGTGGAATCTGGGGAAGCACGCGGACGACCTGTGGATTGATTGATACAGGCGTAGAGATGAAGAATTAGGAAGAAAGAAGAAGCAAGGTGGACGTAAGCTGTCCTCCGATAAGTCCAGGCGGTGGCAGAATTGCCGGCACAATGCATGTAGCGGTCAGCCGCATTGCTACGGAGTATTCCAGTCGGAGGATGGCAAAAATCAATACATTTACAATAATGCTATCTATATCAATCCAATACAGTTTCATCCAGATCATCAATAACCATGCAGACATAAGACCGTGTGGATGTGCAAGGATTCTTCCATCCATGCACAGCAAAAGTCGTCACCAGAAGAGAAAGGTGCAGCCAGAACTCACGCACGCAAGCAAAATACAACACAGCAAGAAATGCGCCAGCAAACACCACTCCATGGTCGTTTCGCAGAGACAAACGCAAACCACCAGCTAATCACGCTCAGCGCCCATAGCCGCTCACATTGGTTCCGAATTCCGACGGCGTTCCATAATGTTGTCCGTGTGCACCACCGTAGCTGGTGCTGTAGTCGTGGAGGACACTTCCCCCGGAAACAGTCGGATCGTATGTGCCCGACAGCGCAGAGCGCGCTTGCGAATTTCCAAATTCATCCACCTCGCTCTGCTGCAACAGAGCGTAGTCCTCGTCTCTGTCGCCACGCACAGAAGAGCCGATTCCGGCGCGGGAGCGGAAGTCGTCTTCTTCCTCCTCAAAGTCATGTGCGGGGTTGAAGGCGGCCTTTGACTGCGCAGCAAAGGTAGGATCGGAGACGGCGTCGGGCAAGGTGCCGGTTCGGCGGAAATGCGCGACATTGCGAAAGGACATGAAGGCGGTTACAATAAAGAGCAAGCTGTGACATCTTATTAGCACATGCCGGGAGACTGAAGAGACCACATACAAAATGACAACACCCATGATCACAGTGGCTGTGCTGAGCTTGCATTTACCCGCGCTTCCGTAGGCCCAGTTATCGCATCCACTCTTGGTGCTGGTGCTTGTGCTGGTGCTGGCAGTGGTGGTAGTGGTGGTGGCATCCCTCTTGGTCGAGGTACTGCTCGAGCTGGAGTCTGACTTGCCCTTGCTCTTTCCTTCTGCTACATAACTGGCCACGCAAACCCACGCAGTGAACCACAAGATAGCATACAGACAGTCGACGGTCGCAAAGGCATATACGTTTCCGAAGCGGCGTGCGCGCGGCCACATGGGCACTGCCACGAGGTAGATCAGACCGGGGATACTGAACCAGCACTAATACAGAATGTCAGTATACGATCAAGCGACTTGGGGTATGGACTCGCTGATCGCACGTACCAAAGCCCAGTACCAGGCCTCACGCCCATCAATACCATGGCCTTTTGTGAACACGGCGATGGTCAGAACCCATGCCAGGAAAATTATAAAGGCCTGAAAGCCATGGATAATGTTTTTTGTCCGCCCGGGATTGAATGAAGGCCGAGAAAGTCTCATATTGTTGGAGGGGAAGACGAGGGGAGCGGTGCCTGACGACAAAGGGCGCTTCCCACACGGAAGCGAAACGGGGTACTGCGACCTGACACTCAGTCGTTGAGTCGAGACTGGAGATTGTTGTTAGATGTTTGTGAATCAGTACAGCGCGATCGTAGAAATCGTGGACGGCGTGAAATGAAGGTGGAATGGATTGTTTATGCCGATAGCGATCGAAAAACCCACGACCAGGCGAACGGGGCAACCCGATCAATGCCGCGCGGACGCTAAAGTGGGCGGTTTCAAATGGCAGGCGGACGGAACCCGGCCAGCGCAACGGTATCAGACAGCGAGACTGAATCAAGTCACTTGAATGAGACAATTCAGAGAGGTGAGATGAGAAATAAAGGGGCAAAGAAGACAGTTTGAACCCGAACAAGAAGATTGTGGCTTAGGACATTGGCATCCGCAGCATCTTCAGCTTCAGCCTTTGGTACGGTACCGTAACTGAAGCGATCTTACCGCTTGACTAAATATAGCCTAGGCTTAGCTGGTCGACGGAAATAGCAGCAACTAACTGATATGCGCAGATGCACATGGATGCAGTGGATTTATATTCAATGATTCTCGGTTTAGACGGCATATTGTCTATTGGTACGGCTGATAATATAAGTCCTCATGAACCCTCCAGAATCGGTTGCTTACATTCCCATCGGCCCCTGTTACCGAGGCCCTCCATATAAAGTTTTCCACGGCCAATCGGAATCTTGGTGGGGATTCCTCGAGGCTGACGAAGCAACCAGTTCATCATCAAGGTCATGGGAGCATTCTAGGCAGCTGGATAGATGACGAGATGAGTATCAAATCACGGTCCAAGAAGGTTGCTCTACTGGTGTTGTCTTTATGGAACCTTATCATATCTAGCGAGGATTGGTTCTAATGCCACTATTCAGATACAAGCCCCGGTATATACTAAATGCGCAATTCATCATCAAGATTAATTTAGGTGGAGGACAGAAACTGAACATTGTCAGGATGTTTGCACCTGTGTTCTCTATAATTTATTCTAGTATAATGACGTGTCTTCCTCCAGGTGCACCGCTCCCGAAGCTCTTCTACCCAACAGCGTCATCGGGTTCTAATAGCTACAGACAGTCTACTCACTATCCTAGTAAGTAACTCTAGCCTTTATCAATGAATGCCGGAGCTGCATGAAGGCAGACTAAATGCAGCAGTTTAATGGAAGACTGTTTTGATGCAGCGAGAGTAAAGCTCGCCAGGGCGCCTACTAGGCGCATCAATCAACTCTGCGCTCATACAAAATATTAACGGTCAGTTCTTGCAGTCAATCCGTGACGTGCCATTATCAACATGACTTGGTGAAGTCAAGCTTAATTGATAAGAAGGCGGCCTTCCAGTTAATTATCGACATCCACTTCCTTTGCTAATTACTGGCCAAAAGAGCAGGCAAGATCGTCCCTATAGGATTAAACAGCCGTATCTGTAGTAATTAACATCCTAAATTCGCAGCCTACCGAATAGACGAGCTTTTCCATGACATCCTGCAAGCCACTGAAACTTTATTGAGAGTCAGCCCGGAAAACAGCTAATATGATAGATGTTCTTGGTTCATGGTATGAACCCGCATTGATGCTTCTTAGAACAAATTCTACAGCGGGCACGATGACACCAAGTATGGTTTAGGCTGCAAGCATATGGCTCTGGCAGATGATGCCATGGTGTATCAATTCATTAACATCCGCTTGGATTCTAGATGGACAAGCTCAAGGCTGCCCAGCACCGGCCCTGGATAAAGAGCACTACACTACCGGCAATGAGGCATGCATAGCAGCCGAACTGACTCAGGATGCAACGGAGTTTCATGGCGGCGGCTATCTCCGAGTGACTTCCATGTCATTAGCTCCGGGGGTAAGTGTGGATCACATCCACGGTCTTGGTCATTTGGATAGAGAGATTATCCAAGATAGGCTTGTTCCCATCATGGGTTGAGTGGTCAGATAGTATGTCAAGGCATGCTGATGCTCATCAGAATAAATAGGCATCTTCGTCTTAAAGGTTGGACGGTCCATTATCCTGAAACGGACCAGGTTATTTACGATATGGGATCAAGGAAGATGTATGTTTCACAAATATCGATATGCTATATACTTCCAAACAGCATTTGCCTATACTAATGTGTATGAAGCTGTCTTATTGGTCTGTCGGGACTCATTAAGGCGAGAACTATACCGGCTCGAAGCCAGCCGATTACGCGAACCTCGCCTGATATCCGTCCTTTTGGGTTGATATGGGGATGGGGCGATTGAATGTCGTACGGCTTTGGATTTTGTTGCGAACCAGTAGTTGAAATAGTATCTCCTCAGGACCAGGTGTCCTGACATCCTGGGTCGTTTGTCTCCTCTTCTTGTAATGTCTGTTCCAGCATTCTTTTAATCTTCAATCCTTGGGTTATCACTCCAAACCTAGCTAGTGTTAGAGTAATGGCGATAGGAATCTACATTTAGAATGATCGTAAGCAAGTAAAATACGGCAGGATGACAGGCCGTCATGGCATGTAACAGCCTAGCGGGCTGTGCTAGCGGTTTCATGACAGCGCTAAGACGCTGTTCTCATGGAAACCGAGGCATGCACCGCCGAGTCTGGCCAGCTCCACCTGCCGATCTTACAGCCGATTACTTTGCCTTCCGATCTATTCTCCTAAAGACAAGTGACAAAATCATTCATTAACATGCCATTAAACCCCCCGCAATAATCAAATCCCAGGCGCCACCTGATGCTCCTTTACCTAATCGTAACATCGTGTCCTGTGGTTCCCATGCCTCCACGCTGACGCTGACTACAACAAAGGAAACAAATGAATGGAAAGCATCATGCTATCTTCGGCTTCACAATCATCTCCAGCTCCTTCAACGGCTGGTAGATATGAGCGTGCCACCACCATGGCATCGGGTCGAGCTTGGAGAACTTCTGGTTCTTCCAGAAGAACAACAGCTTGCTCCCCTCCTGCAGAGCACGATCGACTCCTTTAAACACCGGAACCATCCTCTTCACGTTGCACTTCTTCACAGCCCGAGACAGACTGAACCCCTTGCGTGGAGGGGTTGATATGTCGGCCTTGACGGACACCTCCCCCATCACATTCACCTCTGCCACGCCATTTGTCTGCGGCGTCAACACCCCAAGATACCCAGCCACCAACGACCCCGGCGCCTCCTCCAGCAGGAGATACCTGACAGCCGATGCACCATGCACACAGCTATCAATATGAATCACATAACGCAGGTAGCTTGCAGCCATTTCTTCATCGACCATCAACTTTAATCGCATATGGCCCGTCAACCTCGGCCCAACCTGCGACGCAAATCGATCCAACAGCGCCTGAATCGCCGTGGCCAGCCCCCGATCCATGGGGGACTGTCCCCAGCCCCCTTGCTCATCGGCCGGATAGATCTTCGAGGCCTTGACATGCCCAGTCACCACAACCATCTCGGCAAAGAAACTCCCCAGCCTCGTCTGCTGCTGCAGCGTCCAGGGCCTCTCCCTCGAGATCCGAATCTCACTGACCTCCGAATAAGTCAAGCTGAGCGTCCTCTTTGGCAGCATCACCTCCCTATCATCCAACCTCCGCATCTTCCACACTTTCGTCGGCGACCGATGCAAGATCTTATGCACCGCATCCCTCGACACCACCTCGTGTCTCTCCACAACCGGCAACCCCTTCTCAACCAAAAACCTCATAAACGCCTCCCGATCCGCAATCAAGTCCACCATCCCCCGATCCAACGTCACGCACTTGCACTCCGTCCGCGCCTCGACCACCCCCTTCGCAGCCGCATCCTCCTCTGTCTCATCCTCACAACACGGAACCCAAACATCCACCTTCTCCTTCACCACCACATCCACCACCTGCCCCACAAACCCTTTCCTCGAAAGTCGATAATATCCCGCCAACACCCTCGACATACTAGCCCCGCACGGCACCCCCGTCATCCCCTCCCCCACTTCCGCCCCAATCACCCGGTGGCCCTCGTAGAACCACCCCCGCGCGACAGCAAGTCCATACGGCGTATCAATCCCCGTAACCAGGACCGTCTTCGGCTGGAAGTGACTATCCCGGAGAGCGGCTTGACGTCGGCGCGTCCCAGTCTTGCTATCAGATAGGAGGCCAATGGGGAGACATCGTGCCGCGTAAGCGCCGAGGAGAATGGTATTATCGAGGGGTAGGAGAGCGAGGGAAATGGCGACTCGGAACAGATGAACGAGGACTTGGAGTTGGAGTATGGAACGGGTGATTTGTAAACTGCGGGTTTTTGTCGCTGACGCTGAGCTAATGGCTCGTCGGAGACGGAGAGTATGGACGGCCATTATTTCCCCTCTTATCTCCTTCTGTTGTTCTGCTTAGCAAGTTTGTATGGTGTGGTATAGTATACCCGTAGACAGACCGTAAAGACAAATTAAATCAATTAAATATAGATACTACACAAAAAAGAAGAAAAGAAGAAAGAAAGAAAGAAAGACAAACAGCCAGAATCGCCGGAAATTTCATTCATCATATTATAGTATTAAGCATTCATGTGGAATGCAGCGCAGCACTGACCACGTCAGCCCGCATATGTGATGAGGGGGTGGGTGCTGTGCTGTGCTGTGTGTTGGGTGATGAGGTGGCTGGGCTGAAGGCCGCCTTGTCCTTGCCTGCCCGGTGCTGGGTTTTGCACCCGGAGTTGTTTCAGGCCAACAAAAGCAATTATTCCTTACTCTAGTAGTATCTAGTCTTGGACATGCACATGGAAATGGGGCTTGGGATTGGGTTGGGCTGGGTTGGGTTGGTGGTTAATGTTACATTCCGGTTTCATGCGTGTTGTTTGCGGTATACCTTACCTACCTACTTTCTTATCTATTCAATTCTAAGTATTAAGTCCTAGGTAGGTAGGTAGGTATGTATGTATATCGGGACCAAGAATGAATGAATAACCAAGATAAGGAAAAGGATAACACAGCACATGCCGTGCTGTACCTACCTACCTACCTACCTAACCACCCATCCCATTCACCCACTTACTTACTTTTTGCTGACTGCTGCGTTGCGCTGCGCTGTGCTACGTTGGCGTTTCATCTACCAGATAAGAAGAAATCATTGATTGGTCCAAGGCACGGAGTAGCTTAATTCAATTTACCTACCTAGATTATTTTTTATTTTGATTTGGGGACGCAAACGTGCATATGCAGGTGGGATTGAATTAGTACATATCTATCTATCTATCGTACTTGCTATCTATGTGGGCGGGAAAAGGAATAAGGAAGATCCGGTGAGATGATTTGCGTGTTGACTGCAGGGTACTTACTAGTTGATGTTTATGTATTATGTACTCTGTAGGATGGATTTGCTTGTTTGGTAGTGTGTATGCATCGGAGGGAAATGGATGAGGGAAGAGAAGGATGGGGAGGGAGGGGCTGAAGCGGACGGAGCGGAGGGATTTCCGAGGCTCGGATTTTGATGGCTGATGCATGTGTGCATGTGTGCATGTGGAGGGGATGATTTCGTGTCGTGCATATGGGGATGGGTTGATTTATTTTGTTTGTTATTCTTATTGTTATTAGTATGGAGTGTAGTACTCGGTATGATTGTGAGAGTAAGGTATGGATATCCCTAAAGAGATACGAGTGGGATATGGTCAGAGTAGACAGGGTTGGGGTGATCTAGGCTGATGAGAGGTTTGCGCATGACCTCCTCAATAGGGCTGGCATGATAATATTGTTTCACTACATTCGTATGGGTCGTATGGACAGCCTTGATCGGATTAAAACACCCTAGCCGGCCTATTCACCCTATTCACAATGGCAAATGCATCTGTAACATGCCCCGCACATCAACCTCTGGAACCTGACTCACGAGCATACTATCCAGCCAGATAAGCCATAAGCCAGATGAGGGGAGAAAGTTTATCAGATCAAGACAAAGAAACGGGTCAACACGGGACCCATCCTGACCAATCTGGTAACCATCTCCGACTGCCCGGAGCTTGTCAATGCCGTGAACCACAGCGCCACTAAGGCTTGATGCCATTCCATTTGCTTCTCGTTCCAAGGTATCACAATGCGACCGCCATGATGTGGACCACAAGGATATGGCGACATCTTCGGCGTTATCAGCCACGGTCGTCCACCTTTACGCCGACTCAACTGGCCCGCGCGTCTTCCACCACTGTTAAATACCTGCGGCCCCTCGAACGTGGCCTCAAAGCCCACACTTCCTTTGCTGCGCCTGCACGTTATCAGTATCCTTCCTCTTTTACATACCGTCTATTGTCGACCATGGGTGACAGCGCTACTCCTCACCAACCTCCGGTAGAACGCTCAGTAAGCCTGCCTTGTATCCTCGATAGTGTATTCACTGGCCTGACAGCTTCGATAGCGCGAGGAGGGTCGAGAGCTGAAGCTGCTTCACTTCATCTATAACCAGCCTAACCGCGATGAGATCCAAGGTAACCCCGAGAAAGTCCTGGACCTGATTGAGGAGTTCGGCAAAACATACCACTTCATGAACATCGGTCGGGCCAAGGGCAAGTTCATCATCGACATCATCAATGAGAAGAAGCCTGAGACAATGATCGAGCTCGGCGGTTATGTTGGCTATTCGGCCATTCTCTTTGGGGATGCCGTGCGCCGCGCCGGCGGAAAGCGCTACTATAGTCTGGAGCTGAACCCCGAGTTCGCGGCCATCGCCAACATGTTGCTGGAGCTGGCGGGCTTGCGCGACTTTGTCAAGATCCTTGTTGGCCGGAGTGACGTGTCCCTCGACAAGCTCTTTGCCAGTGGCGATGTCAAGCAGGTTGAAGTGATGCTCATTGACCACTATAAGCCCGCGTACACCACCGATCTGAAGCTCTGCGAGGAGCTCGGCAAGATCGTCCCCGATGTCTCAGTCGTGGTAGCGGACAATGTGCTCTACCCGGGCAACCCGCCGTATTTGGAGTATGTCCGCAGCACGGTGGAGCAGAAGCGCGAAGCTGCCAAAGCCGGGCCGGTTCGGTCCTATGATACGACCAGCCTGCCTCAGAGGTCCGTCAAGTCCTTCATGCCTCTCGATGCGACACCCGTGTTTGACATCATCGGGAACCCGAGTCTGGTGTATGAGAGCAAGCTCGTCAAGCCCGAGACCACGCGAGTAAGTTGGCTGTTCTAGAGATGAAAGTAAGCATTTTCTCACGTGATATCTCTTTAGGATGCGATCGAGGTGACCCGATGTGTCGGAATCTGGGAGTAGATGGTAGAAAATGAGGGGTTGTGGTTTATGGCTACGAGGATGACACCATCGGCGAGAGCGCAGAATGAATTCCGAGAGTGACGCATCGGCTTTTGCCGCCTGCCGCTGCCCCGCCGAACCCAAAGTGGAAGGTTTCCGACATGCCGTCGCGGCATCGCCAGGACCTTCCCCCACACTCTCTGGGGGGAGGCAGAGAGGGGCTTGCGTTGTTTGTAAGCAGCTAGATCAATGATATCCAGTCCGTATATAAAGCCGAATGTTCGCTCCCTTTCCATTGCCCCTCCATCCACACCAATTCTCCCCCCATTGCAACCCTTCCCCTCACTATGGCCTCGAAGACCTGGAACGTCGGTATTGTGGGATACGGCCTCAGTGCCAAGACCTTCCACATCCCCTTCATTCAGGAAGTTTCTCAGTTCAAGATCTACGCCGTCGTGCAGCGAACCCCCAAGCCCGACGATGATGCCGAAAAGGACCACCCCGGGATCAAGTCCTACCGGAGCGCCGAGGAAATGATCAAGGATGAGGGTGTGGACGTTGTCGTCATCACCACCGCCCCCGATTCGCACTATGACTTGGTCAAGTTGGCTCTGGAGAATGGAAAGCACGGTAAGCCCCAGCCACAGATGTCACTCCCTCACAGGTCACGCCCTTTCATGGTTATTGACTCGGTTTCCAAACAGTCGTCTGCGAGAAGCCCTTCACCCCCACCTCCCAAGAAGCCGACGAGCTCGTTGCCCTCGCCAGCAAGCAGAACAAGCTCCTGGCTGTATACCAAAGTACGTGATTCCATATACGCAGTCAGGTTCCGAGGAAGGCTGGAATTGACAATGGTATCCAATAGATCGCCGCTGGGATGCCGATTTCGTGACTTTGTCGAAGCTGGTGAAGAATGGCTCCCTTGGCCGTGTGGTGGAATTCGAGTCTCACATCGACCGCCATCGCCCCGAAGAGCCTGCGGCAGATGCTTCGAAGTGGAAGAACAAGGTCATCCCTGGCGGCAGTTCCATTTACGACCTGGGATCCCACCTCTTGGACCAGGCCGTCTACCTGCTCGGCAAGCCGGAGCGCGTGACTGCGTTCATCGGCTCCCAGAGAGAAGTGAACACTTCCGGATTCGAGGACTCTTTCACCGTTCTGCTCCACTACCCCAAGGGTGTTCTTGCCACGGTCAAGGCTGGCGTCGTGAGCCCGGATAGCGAACAACTGCGTTTCTGGGTTCGGGGAGACAAGGGCAGCTTCAAGAAGGTGAGGCAATTCAATCCCTACGTGTCGGGCAACAGTGCACTAATGTATATATGCTCGAACAGTACCACTTCGATATCCAGGAAGAGCAACTCAGGGCTGGGGCGAAGCCAGGCGACAGCGGATTTGGCAGAGAGCCCTCAGAGAGATATGGTAGGTCAAGGATTTTTTTGCCCAGGTAGCGAGATATGCTGACAGTTCTGCCTAGGTACACTCACCACCGTTCAGGACGGCAAGTTTGTTAAGGAAGTTGCACCCACGGTGGAGCCACCTACCTGGACAGAGTACTACAGGAAGCTGGCGCGGGCCCTTGCTGGAGAGGGTGATCTCCCTGCCAGCGGAGCCGAAGCCCGTGAGATTATCCGGCTGATCGAGTTGACTCAGGAGAGTTCCAAGCTGGGCAAGACCGTGGATGTATAAAGTATGCCCAAATGAAAGTAACGCTACCCATAATATGATGATTGAACGATGCTAGAAATGTACGCGCCGTGTAGATTGGATGTCTCTGGGTGACATGATACAGCAGAAATGTTTTAACAATGCTAATTATTAGCGTGCTCCACCTCCTGTGGGCGAAAATTTGGACCGTCGTACTCCGTAGGTGGCTTCTGTGCAGCCAGCACGGTAACACACCGTACCTGGCTTCCACTGATCCGGGCGAGTCTGACGAGGGCCCAAGAAGGTTCGCGCCTTTTTTTGGAGACCCCAGATTGATCGACAATTGCTCAGGCTCGGCATGGATGAGGTTCGCCCTGATTACACGGTACCAATACGGAAACGAGTCAGAAAACGCCCAAGGAATTCCCCAAGGTCGGGTAACGGTCGGCGTAATGTTACGGCCCAGTGACCTCATCGCAGCTCGCCCCGACGCTAGACCCCAAACGGGGTTTCCATTACCCAACTCGAATATGCTGAGTGGCAGGCAAGTGACTTCCACCCGACGACGAAAGGGTTTCTGGGGGAAGTCGGTTCCAGTGCATCAATGGCTTCCAGCTCATCGTTGCATTCTTGCTGCGTTCCTCCTCTCCTCCGCGGAGATCCTGTCCGTCGTGATGTTGGAGAAGTCTTTCCGGTGCCGGTTCTTCCATGACTCCTCAGCAGCCCTCGACAATGGCCCCATGGCCCATGCTAGTATTTTAATCTCCAGCAACCCCATAATGGCCCTGTCCGCTTGCGCATCGTCTGTTTCAACCTGCCAATGAGATTGCTCCATTATATTTAGTTTCCCTTTCCTCCTGTCACCCAGTGACCCAACGTAGTCCAGGCAAGTTTTCATTCTCACCCCCCTGATATGGACCCGTCAGGTCTCCTCTTAATCAAACTGATGCCTGCCGGGTGGTCTGTTTCAATTCAGGGCCACAGGCTAAAATTTGCTTCTGTCATTTCCCCTCAAACATGTGTGCTCAACTGCCCGTTTATTCGCGGTTGTATTGATCTCCCATGACATTTCCGGGGCTCCCTTCGTTGACGTTTGACGGCTGTGTCTGACTATCGAAATCTCCAGGCTTGCGGGTTGTATTGTGAGCCTTAGAACTGCCCGGGCTGGTTACCGGCAGTACTGAAGTCATGAGTACTCAACATTCTCAGTCGACGTCCATGCTTAAGCGCATCGACTTTTCTCGCCTACATGTGGACATCGATGCCCATCTCAACCCATATCTTCCGCCTCCACCGTGGCGTCGGCTGCCCCGGCCAATCTCCCGCTTTTTCGGATACAGAGAGACTATACCCCCGAAACCCCTGGGAAACCTTGTGGTTGCCTTCTGGGCCTTGATCGGTGTCTTCTGCGGTGTGCTTATCGTGGCGGAGGTGTCTGAGCATGTCCCGTCCTTCCAAGCCCACCATGCCCCGATCATTGTGGCCAGTTTTGTACGTACTCAGCTGGACAACCGGACCCAAGTCTTGCTCAAGGTGACTAACATGCTCATAGGGTGCTGCTGCTGTCTTGGAATTCTCTGCCATCGAATCACCCTTTGCCCAGCCACGGAATGCCGTTCTGAGTCAGGTTATTGCTAGTTTCGTTGGCGTCGCGATCGGCAAACTATTCGCGCTCAACGAAAATGCTCACTCCATGCCGCAAGTCGGAGGGGCTCTCGCGTGTGCTATCACCACTGCTATCATGACATTAACAAATACAATCCACCCTCCTGCTGGTGCGACGGCCCTGCTTGCTGTCACACAGTCATATGATGTGGGCTGGTACTTGATCCTCATCATGCTGCTGGGATGTGTGCTCATGCAAGCGGTGGCTTTGCTCATCAACAATATCCAACGCCGCTTTCCTATCTATTGGTGGACGCCGCAGTCTTTGGAGCGGCCCAAGCCCGAGGACCCGGAAAGCGCCAGGCAAGCGAAAGAAGGAAGCGCCGCTTCCATTTCAACTAACGACACAATTCCTGGCGCTCCGATGCAGATACTCATCGAACATGGTAGCGTCATGCTGCCAGATAATTTCACAGTGACGGAACAGGAGATGCTTGTCTTGAGGAGGATTAGCGAACGAATATAGCTATCCAATAAGAAGATGATACACAGAATCGGCCTAGTTGTACCTGGACAAAGTTCTGTTTATGAGCAATTAGCGGTATGTACAGTAGTGCGTCGTAGGTAGGTCTGGAGTTGTAGAAGAGGTAAGAAGCAGGCTGGTCGTTGCAATCATGCGCAACAGATTCCCAGCCAATCAACCACCAAGCTAACCGGGAAGGGAAGTTTTATAGTGGCACCGTTGGCTGAGCGACGTCTTATTTTTTTAGAAAAGTACTCAGTCCTCCGTACTCTGTGTACTGAGAACGACTTCCTTGCCAATGGTGCTCATAAAGAAAGCACGCTTCTAATCTTCTATGTAATATCTCCGAGTTAGTGTTGGTGGAGTCCCGTTCGTCATCTTTGCTCGGTTTGCTCATTGCTGACCATTAGCCGGCCCTGCCTTGGGCGTAAGGCTCTGATTCACGTGATAATGAATGCCCAATGCGGCAAGCGTGCGCCACGTCCCGTGCTGTGACGTCGTGGAACCAATCACAGCGGGCCTCAGCCGCCCACTGAAGGAATTTTCGAGGCCAGAAACACCCTCCATCCTCCATCTCTGTTCTTGCCTTCCTCTTTGTTGCCTTGCACATTCTTATCGAACTCGCTCGGATCCTGAGTTGAGGACCTTTTGGTCTCGTATATATCGAACCACTTTATTTCTTCCCTTTTTTCTCTTTTCTTAATATCCAACAGAACCCCCCGATCTGAATCCCGACGGCCTATCGATAAGGGCTATCCAAGGAACCTCCCCCACTCAGAAGACTTTCGGTCGCCCCCCTCCCACCCCGCTATTACTGGTCCACCTTCGCTCGAGTTCTTTTTTTCCCTTTTCTCGCCTTCACGGACAGCTTCTGGCTTCTGACCGTCTTCTTCCTTTCCGCCTTCCCACCTCCCTCCCTCCCCCTCTTTCCCTCCCCATCAACGACCCTCTATCTACAAAAATGGTGTCCGCTTCCAAAGCCGCTCGTCTGGCCAAGCGTGCCGCTGATGGCGACAAGAAGAAGACTTCCAAGTCTAAGAAGGATGCTGAGGACACCCCTGTCGTCGACGGCGAGGGCGATGAGCAGCCTGCGACCACCGACGAGAAGATGAAGGAGGTCGAGAAGTTGACTGCCCAGATGGACAAGCACGGTCTCTCCGATCGTGTCACTACCGGTGTTCTTGCTTCGTTGCCCGCCTCCCGCGACGTCAAGGTCACCTCCGCCTCCCTGGTGTTCCACGGAAAGGTCCTTATCACCGACTCTACCCTCGAACTCAACTTCAGTCGTCGTTACGGTCTCCTTGGTGAGAACGGCTGTGGAAAGTCCACTCTTCTCAAGTCTATCGCCACCCGCGAGTACCCTATCCCCGAGCACATTGATATCTACCTTCTCAACGAGGGTGCCCCTCCCAGTGACCTCGGTGCCCTTGAGTGGGTTGTCACTGAGGCCCAGAACCAGCTCGACCGTATGGAGAAGCAGGCCGAAGAAATCCTCGAGAAGGAAGGCCCTGACAGCCCTATCCTTGAGGATCTGTACGACGTGAGTTTCCTCGCCATTTTGCATCCATTCTTCTCTAACCTTCTCTCTAGCGTATGGACAAGATGGACCCCTCGACCTTCCACACCCGTGCCTCCCTGATCCTGACGGGTCTGGGTTTCAACAAGACGACTATTCACAAGAAGACCAAGGACATGTCCGGTGGTTGGCGTATGCGTGTGGCCCTTGCCAAGGCCCTCTTCGTCAAGCCTTCCCTGCTTCTGCTGGACGACCCCACTGCTCACTTGGATCTCGAAGCCTGTGTGTGGTTGGAAGAATACCTGAAGAAGTGGGAGCGTACCCTCATCCTCGTGTCCCACTCCATGGATTTCCTGAACGGTGTCTGCACGAACATGATCGACATGCGCATGAAGCAGCTCCTCTACTACGGTGGTAACTACGACTCTTACCACAAGACCCGCGCTGAGCAGGAAACCAACCAGATGAAGGCCTACACCAAGCAGCAGGAGGAAATCGCTCACATCAAGAAGTTCATTGCTTCCGCCGGTACTTACGCCAACTTGGTCAGACAGGCTAAGTCCCGTCAGAAGATCCTCGACAAGATGGAAGCCGATGGTTTCATCCAGCCCGTCATTCCCGATCGGGTCTTCAGCTTCCGCTTCGCCGACGTCGAGAAGCTTCCTCCTCCCGTCCTGTCTTTCGACGACGTCTCTTTCTCCTACTCTGGAAAGTGGGAGGACACCCTCTATGAGCACCTGGACTTCGGTGTCGACATGGACTCCCGCACAGCCCTTGTCGGACCTAACGGTGTCGGAAAGTCCACTCTGCTGCGTATTATGACGGGCAAGCTGAGCCCCATTGGTGGTCGTGTCAGCCGTCACACTCACTTGAAGCTGGGCATGTACAGTCAGCACTCCGCCGAGCAGCTGGATCTGACCAAGTCTTCCCTGGAGTTTGTCCGTGACAAGTTCCCCGAGAAGAGTCAGGACTACCAGTACTGGCGCCAGCAGCTGGGCCGTTACGGTCTCAGCGGTGAGTCCCAGACTGCCCTCATGGGTACCCTGTCCGAAGGTCAGAAGAGTCGTATCGTTTTCGCCCTGTTGGCCATCGAATCCCCCAACATGATCTTGCTGGACGAGCCTACCAACGGTCTCGATATCCCCACCATCGACAGTTTGGCCGATGCCATCAACGCCTACAGCGGTGGTGTTGTCGTCGTGTCCCACGATTTCCGTCTGCTCGACAAGATCGCCAAGGACATCATGGTCTGTGAGAACAAGACCGTCACCCGCTGGAACGGAACCATCGGCGAGTACAAGAACCACCTCCGCAAGAAGATGATTTCTGAGGGTGCTGTCTAAGAAGCCAACGCAACATGCTTTTGGTTTTCTTGTTTATGATTGGAATGTTAGAGACGACACATGCAAATAAAAGGCTGTAGGGGGAAAAGTTTCTTACAGGAGAGATGATCCATCCTGAATGACATTGGGGGGTTGTCCGTTTTTCGTCTTTAAATACCTGGAGATATCTTGCTCATTATTTGGGTGCTTGTTTTAGATGGTCTGTTTCATACCTCATCCCCTACTAGACTTGAGCGTTTGAGGGTTCAATTTGATATCATTCCCTTTTCTATATATATGTTTGAACCGTAGCTTTCCTAGTGCGTGCAAGATTTTCAGTCTAGTAGCTTCAAAGGAACTACTGTCGAAATCTAGATTCTTAGTCGGTTAATCGCAGACATAATACTGAGCTGCACCTCTATTGAATATGTAATTAAGACTAACCGCAAAGCACATTCGTCCAAACCAATAAATGCTTTTCCATGCATTGCGCCTACCTGCACGCTCAAAACGATAATGAACTTCCGTCCCCATTCAAAAAATATATTCTAAAGGTAAAAAGGAAAAAGGATCCTGCGTCCTATTGTTGCTGCCCTTGACCTTCCAATTGCTTCTCCTTGGTCCGTTGCATGACCAACTCTCCTCCAAAAAGATCTTTCGGCTCATTCCCACGTTCGAGCTTCCTCTTCTTTGCCAGACGCTCTATTTCACTCTCTGATGTTCCGGATTCGCCGGTCGCTGTTGAGGCCGCTGCGGCGGCGGCAGCGGGGATGCGTTTTTGGCCTGCGAGGTTGGCTTTCTCTGGGTTTTGGCAGTGGTAGAGTTTCTTTCCGATGATGCGCTTTAGGGTTTTCATGCGGACGTCGTCTGAGGCGAGGGATTTGTAGGCCTGGAGGATGGTGGCGCAGTTGTTGAGTGTGAGGAGGAGCTTGGTGCGGAGAGCGTAGAGGGGGTTTCCTTCTTGTTGGGATGTGATGGGGCCGCCGAGTTTGGTGTCGAGGTAGTATTCAGCTAAGGGACGATCGGAGATGAGGAACGCGGAGAGCCAAATCTGCGAGGGCGTGTAGAGGAAGTAGGCGTCTGTGATTTGCGCGGCGGTTTTGAGAATCTCGCGGGTGGCGTGGTGGGCGCGAGAGATGCGGTCGTTCATCGCAGTTGCTGATGCTGAGGATGGGGATAGGGACAGGAGGCTCCGGCGTAGGTCTTCGGGGGTCTGTCCTGGGAGGTGTGGTGCCGGTTGTCCTTGACCTTGGGATATGGCGCGGAGTTCCATGACTCCGCCTTCGAGGCCGCGGAAGGGGTGGCGCACGTCAAAGGTGAAGCGGAGGCTTTGCATGACGAGGAATTCGGGGGCGATAATATCTTCTGCAGAGGGCTGGCCGGGGACGCCTTCGGTGAATTGCCGGAGGGAGAGGTAGTAGTTGTCAGTTTTGGTGGCGAGGAAGAGGGCGCATGGCATGATTTGTTTCGGGTGGTAGGTCATCGGCGAGTTGGTTAGGTAGAAGCGACGGAGGTATTGAATTGCTGTGGCCTAGGATTGAGATGGTCAGTTATGGATGAGGTGAAGGGAGGGTGAGGGGAGGAGGATTTACGTACTCGCACTATGGTTGGAAGCGGTGGCTTGTAGTTCTCGCCGAGTTGTATGATCTGTTCGGAGTAGTAGTCCACCACCTGCTGCTCTTCCTCTGGTGTCAGGCAATCGATTGCTTTCTCCTCCGTTCCTTTGCTCTCCGCATCACTTCCGGGGGCTGGTGTCCCTGTTGTGGAGGAGTTGGCGGATCGTCGGGCATCTTGTGCTCGTCGCAGAGCTGCTCGCACCCGGTCACTCGCGACGCTGTTGGTGGTTGCTCGTAATGATTTCAGAGATGCTTCGGTGAAGGACCACAGTCGGAACTGGGAGGATGATCGGTACACGTCGTCTTCGATCATGGTGGAAGGGGCTGGTCAGGAGGTGCAGTGCAGAAGTGTTCGAAGTGTCTGCGTCGGAGAAGTTGAAGGCCGCCGCAAATCCACGTGCTTATCGATAGGCGCCTGTCTTCACCCACCAATGACCTCCGCCTCAATTCTTGAAGACTGTCGACGTCCGTGTAACAGGGGCACTTGAACTACTGGGGGTTGCTTCTAATCCATTCAGAGAGAGACCGCGCAAATTGAATTGTCATCCTAGATAAGCTGTATCAAAAAAAATGCGAAGAAGCGAAAGTATGTATTAGACAATGGTCATCACAACGTGAGAACTTTGAGAACCTCGAAAAAATCAGGTCTTGGTTCGCAGGAACAAAAAGTCATCCACAATGTAGAGAACAAACCCGACTAAGTCGCCCGGCACCGTCGCTATTGCAAAATCTAGAACCATCCCAACCCCTGGTCGTCCACCACGTCGTCTACGGTTCGCCCAGGAGCCGCGCAGTAATGTCCCCCATGTACGCCTCCTCCAGCTCATAGTCTTCCCCATCCATCCGATCAATGCCAAAGAAAACAAAGGCCGATACCACACGGTCGATGTCAAAGCCCATACTACAAAATCGGTCGATCAAGTCTTTGTTGTAACCGTCGTACCTGTACACAAAGGTTAGCGAAAAAGCAGACACAGTTGCAAGATTGTGCACCTACTTGGACAGATCTTCCTGCTCCTGCTCCTCCCTCGATTTGAGCTCCTGGAGCCGAAGGGCTTCATCCGTCACCCCGCCACTGCCTTCACCAGCGTATTTTCTAGGGGCCCCCGCGTATACAACAGCCCACTCCTGAGCAACACGTGCGAATTCCTGCGGTCTCCGAATAAGCATGCCGGCAACCTCTGCATCTTGAGGGTCCTTGGGTTCTGGGGTGCTGAGCAGAGATTGCAGTGACAGAAGAGCGGACTTGATCGTCAGGACTGGCGACCACGCCGAGGAGAGAGTATCTAGGCAGATAGCGCCCTGAAGATCAATGTCATCAGGATATCAATCAAAGTCATGTTAACCTTGCGAGAGCTGAGGAGACTTACCGTCTGGCTGCTGATGTTAGGATGCCAGACCTTCGTAACAAACTTCATTACAGGAGGCCGGAATGGATATTCGTTCGGGATTTTGATGTCAACTGTATAATTACCGCCTTCATAAGGGGTGCCTGGAGGCCCTGGGAACGAGCCTCGAAGGTGTGTGATGTCCTCCTCACTGCCCAGTGGCTCGGCTGTGATCTGCGACTGGGTATCGGCATGGATGTCGGCGATCTCCTTCGCGATGCGTCTAGCTCGATTGGAAGCCATGGTTCGAGGTGTCTTGCTTTGAGGTGGTCAACCTTGAGGATCCGGCGTCCTTTGCCGAAGGAACCTGTCAAGGATGGGAAACTATAAGAATGAAAAGATATTGGGAAGTATAAGACTGTTTGAGCTTCGTCAGCCTGTGGTGGCTATGAAAGAACTATGGAATACAACGAACAGTCTCTGGCAAGGGAGACAAGGGAGAAGAGGGAAAAGAAAAAGAAAACATGGAAGTTGGTGACCTACGACCGATCTGTAACAGCCTCACCTAATCTGGTGGGGGGGGCGCTCGAGGTGGTGGAAAATGAGGGGGATCAATGCTCTCGGCGGGGCGTAAGCGCTCGTCAGTGATAGTAGAGCGCTAAACTATGGAACAGGAGGGAATCAACACACGGTACAAGGAGTACTAAGATGTGAAAGCGGGATCCAGCTGGCCAGTGGTCTATATATATATGGCACGGTAAGTACGGGCCTCATCAAAAATAGGAAGATGAAGAAGAAGACCTACAGTAAGTAGGAAGCCAAGGGAAAATGACCCGTCGCCTTGGCTTGACGGAGTAGAACTGCCTTAAGGACGAAGCTAAGTACTAGCCTGGTCATTGGTCGAGAGGCCCAGGCAGATGCCTATGTGATCGGCGACTATTTATTCAGGCACAAAGGCATTAAGGCACCACATCACCAAGGCATCAAGGCTCTCAGGCAGCGATGATGCCGATTCACATCACGTGCCGGCCAATGCGCTGGACGGTTGCCAAGGCCCGAGCGGATGGCGACAACAGCTTCCCAGCTGCTCAACTCATCAGCTTCACGCCCTCATCCTCCCTCATCCACCACCCATCTCCTCACGCTATTCACGCATTCCGTGGCTACCCAGAATTATCTCCTACACTCTTGAATAGTCTCCTCTGAAGAGTCTTTTCCCTGTCACATTCTGGGACTATGGTTCGTGGCCAGCCTTCGCCCTTGCCGACAGCTCTTGTCGGCTCCTGATGTCACTTCATCTAACCGATCTCTACAACAGGGTAACCAGCAGTCCAACATCGGCGGAGGCGCCGGTGGCGATGGAAAAGATGAGAAGGACAAGAAGGTATGCATGCCATAAACTCCGAGATGGATGCGGTGGGCTTACAGTACGTTCCTGCGCAGAAGGACAAGCCCAGATACGAACCCCCTCCACCGCCCACGACTCGCATTGGACGTAAGAAGCGCAAGGCTGCAGGTCCGAGTACTGCTTCCAAGCTTCCAGAAATCTTCCCGACATCACGATGCAAATTACGATACCTCCGGATGCAACGGGTCCACGACCATCTGTTGTTAGAGGAGGAATACGTGGAGAACATGGAGCGCCTACGCAAGACTAAGGCCCAGGCTGCACTGGATACTGCGAGCCGTGGTGATCTTGACATCATGGACAGAAACGCCGATGAGAGAAGCCGCGTTGACGACATGAGAGGCAGCCCCATGGGTGTCGGCAACTTAGAAGAGTTGATCGATGACGATCATGCGATTGTCTCGAGCGCGACTGGTCCGGAATACTACGTGTCTATCATGTCGTTTGTGGACAAAGACCTGCTCGAGCCTGGTGCTAGCATACTTCTGCACCACAAGTCGGTCTCGGTCGTCGGTGTGCTCACTGAAGAGTCTGACCCCCTCGTGTCAGTGATGAAGCTCGACAAAGCTCCTACGGAATCATATGCCGATATTGGTGGTTTGGAGACTCAGATTCAAGAAGTCCGCGAGTCTGTCGAGCTTCCACTGCTCCATCCGGAGCTGTATGAGGAGATGGGTATTAAGCCACCTAAAGGTGTGATCCTTTACGGTGCTCCCGGTACCGGAAAGACGCTATTGGCCAAGGCCGTCGCGAACCAAACCAGTGCAACTTTCCTTCGCATTGTTGGTAGCGAGCTGATCCAGAAATACCTTGGAGATGGTCCTCGTCTGGTTCGACAGATTTTCCAGGTTGCGGCTGAGCATGCGCCTTCTATTGTTTTCATTGACGAAATCGATGCGATCGGTACGAAGCGTTATGATTCCACGTCGGGTGGTGAGCGAGAAATCCAGCGTACTATGCTTGAGCTCCTTAACCAACTTGATGGATTCGATGATCGGGGTGATGTCAAGGTTATTATGGCTACGAACAAGATCGAAACGTTGGATCCTGCTCTTATCCGTCCGGGTCGTATTGACAGAAAGATTCTTTTCGAAAACCCCGACCGTAAGTACTTCTCGGTCTATCTCCTCTGCCGGTTTGCTAATGACTTCCAGAAAACACCAAGAAGAAGATCTTTACGTTGCACACTTCCAAGATGTCACTGGGTGATGATGTCGATCTTGATGAGTTTATCAACCAGAAGGATGACCTCTCAGGTGCCGATATTCGGGCTATCTGCACTGAGGCTGGTTTGATGGCTCTGAGAGAGCGCCGGATGAGGGTGCAGATGGACGACTTCCGTGCGGCCAGAGAGCGGATCATGAAGACAAAGCAGGATGGAGGTCCAGTGGAGGGACTGTACTTGTAGACGCCCGGTGTTGATGGTGTACTTAGATCTCTCTTAGGTCTATATATGTAGTGCGGTGAGATTAGGTCAAGAATCTATTCTAGTGTATTCTTACGATGATAGCAGTAGTGGGATTCTGGCGAGGCAATTATGCAAATGCTGTTATAAACCTCTTGACTGCAGTTGCAGGATTTCATGCCATGCAATCAGCAGGGACTACTACTATAGCTGCCATCATGTCTTATAAAATGGACGTAACCGACCGCTCCATAGACTTTGGATCGGTTACCAGTGACATCGGGGCTTGAATCGGTCACTGAGTCAAATGGTTCTAGCTCGAACTGCAGGTGCTCAGAGGCGAATATAATGAGAATGATATAGCCCTATAATCTGATTTCACGTACCATATATCTCTGCCAACCGAATGGCGGACAATATCAAGAACATCTGACTTCGTCCAGCTGCATCGCGGTGACGTCGCAAGGCCAAGTGCTTATCGAGCAGCTTCATTATCTTATCATCACGTGAAAAAGCAAACATTGCAAAGCCCCCAAACCTAACAAACATCAGAACATCATCATCAATGCCATCTGAAGTCATTTCCTTCAAGACTTCTAACAGTTGAAAGACCCAGTGCCATAATGGAAGGTTTTGACGAGGAGGCTTTCAAGAGATTCTTTCCGACCAGTTTTGGCCGACAAGAGAAGAAAGCTGATGTGAACGCGCAGATCGATCGCACCAAGCGCGCAGAAGTATCTGTTAAGCCTGATGGCGACGACGAAAAAGCGGGTTTTATTGAACAGTCAAGCGCTGAGGTGAACACCAAGGCTGCGGAAGAGAATCAGAAGAATGGCTCAGGTAGCGACGATGGGAGCGATGACTCCGATGATAATTCCGATGATGAAGACGAGTTTCCGGTGTCCCATGAACTCACTCTCAAGACACACGACCGCGCAGTGACTACCTTGACCGTGGATCCCTCGGGATCGCGACTGATTACCGGCTCAACTGATTGCACCATCAAGCTACATGACTTTGCGTCCATGACACCATCGACCGTACGCGCATTCAAGTCCGTCGATCCTTCAGCCAAAAAGCAGTCCGCTGCCCAGGAGGCGCATGCCGTGCATTACGCTGCGTTCAACCCCTTGTCCCCTAGCTACGTCCTGGTCGTTTCTGCCACGCCGCAACCGAGAGTTTTGAATCGCGATGGCGATACAATTACCGAGTTCGTGAAGGGTGATATGTACCTGAGAGATCTTCACAACACCAAGGGTCACATTTCTGAGGTGACCAGTGGGGCGTGGTGCCCAACCGATGAGAATTTGTGTGCTACGGCAGGAACAGATAGTACAGTGCGCATCTGGGATGCCAATGTTGGCCGGTCACAAAAGGAGGTAATCGTACACAAGTCGAAGATGGCGGGGTCCGCTGGTCGGAGCAAGATGACCGCTGTTGCATGGGGTACACCAAAGCAGGGTGGCCCTAATGTTCTTGTTGCGGCTGCACTCGATGGTAGCCTGGTGATGTGGGGTGGAAATGGGCCACACACTCGGCCAAGTGCAGAGATTAGGGATGCTCACACTAAGGATACCTGGACGAGTGGAATCGACATAAGCTCGGACGGCAGACTCGTCATTACTAAGGGTGGAGATGACACGATCAAACTTTGGGATACTAGGAAGTTCAAGCAACCCATCACGACGGTCGCCCATCCTTCTAGCACTCGGTATACATCGTCAAATATCATATTCTCGCCGACATCGGCCAATGTCCTTACAGGGTCAGAGACGGGACACCTGCACATCTTGAACCCAGCTACACTGAAGCCGGAGCTGGTCACACCCGTCACCCCAGGATCTCCAGTAATCAGCGTTCTATGGCATGAGAAGATGAACCAGATCATCACCGGCTCAGCAAATGCCGAGACTCATGTTCTGTACAACCCCACTATGTCGACTAAGGGTGCTGCTCTAGTTATGTCCAAGGCCCCGAAACGCCGGCACATCGATGATGACCCGAGCTTGACCATGGACCTTACGCAGGGTATCTCTGGGGATTCTGTGGTTGTCGGGTCCAATGGTGTCCCTCATTACAGCTCAGCCACCTGGTCCGCTCGTCATCCGACTATTGGACTAACGGCGTCTGGTCGTCCGAGGGATCCACGGAGACCTCACCTGCCGGCCCAGACACCTTTCGCAAAGTCGCAGCCCGATGAGAAACATATCCGGGAGAATATTCCCCTCAGTTCCATGCGGGATGAGGATCCTCGGGAGGCTTTGCTAAAATATGCAGACAAGGCCCAAAAAGACCCAATCTTCACCAAGGCGTGGAAAGAAACACAGCCTACGCCCATCTATCGGGACATCAGTGATGATGAGGGCGAACAGGGCCCTGATAAGAAGAGGGCAAAGCGTTAAAACATTGCGATGGATTGGAATCGATAGATCTACTTATTCAATTGTAAGGCTGTTCAGAATGATGTGGACAAGCCGCAGCAATCTGGAACATGTGTACATATATATTTGGAGCAAGGGCGGGCGTTGAGCGTGACTTGCCCCTTGAGGCCGATAAAGTGTGTTAATAATCAACCGCCTCAAACCATATTCTAACAAACAAAACAGATACCCGGCAGGAGGAATTTTAAAATTGTAGTCATCATCGTGCAGATTGGAAAGTGTAGTTGTCAGTTGTCCGAATGGGCGCTTGCTCGATGACGTTGAAGGGGCAGCTGGGTGGGCCACGATGAACAGTCGACCATTCTCCGGATCGCCCATTCTGGCTTGTCCCTACGAGGCATGCAGGCCAATGATTCCACGACTGCACATCGATAGTCTGCAGCCTCTCTGGCTTTTGTTTCGCGCCAAATCTCACACGATGCTGCGCTTGATCTTGGTTCTGCCATCCCCCGACTTGAGTAGGCTTGCACGTGCAACTGGCCGTATCCAAGCGACTTTTAAGCCCGGGTTAGTAGGAACTGCGACTAGTTCTCTCGCGCCGGTTCTCTCGGCATCTCCTTCTTCCTCCTCCCCCCGTCCCAAACCTCCGTCCCCAACTCTCCTCTTCATCCGTGCACGACAGAACGATCGGATCTCGCTCGCTGTCGACGGGCATCCGTACTACCGCCTTTGTGGCCCTGCTGGAGTCTCTTGTCTTTGGTGATAATCAGACTCCCGAGCTTGGACTTTACCGCTAGGGGATACAGAATGCGGTGGCTCACAGCAGCATGAACCCCTGCCCCAAAGCTGATGCCACCATTTGAAGCATTATATTTTGTGAAAGCTTCCAGGGTTTTGCCTTGATTACAGTCAATCTCTCGGACGATCCGTGCCGATTTTTCGACGACCGGAGACTTTCCGGATCCTACGGTCAGGATTTCATCGATAGCGGCGGACCTTTCGGCACCTCCTTTTCCTTTCGCGCCTGCCCTTTATTTAGGCCTACCTTGCGCCCCGAATTTTCCTGGACCAACCTCTTATCGCGGATGGCTTACTTGCAAGAGGTGCCCCTGGCAGCAGTTCTGCTCACCGCGCTCGCCTCTTCCGCTATTCCCTCGCCTCCGCCCACGCCGTATCACTTCCCTTCCTCGTCCCAACCTTCACCTACGTTCACACCAAGCCCCGGATCGGATGATGGCGGAGGCGGAAGCGGCGGAGGAATGCACGAATGGTCGTCCCTGATCGGGATCGTGACCGCGCTGGCAGGCAATGTGTTGATCTCCTTGGCTCTCAACATCCAGCGTTATGCTCACATCCGCATCGATAAGGAGTGGGAGCAGGACAAGTTAAAGCAGGAGCTAGATTGGAAACGCACAAACCATGGCCATAACAGCACAGGCGCATATGGGACTGTCGATGACAGCGACTTTGACGGAGAAGTAAGACAAGGAAGGAATTATGTGTCTCTACAGGGTCGTTATCGCGACGAATCTCCAAGTTCCGAGCCAGAGCATTATGAGGAACCCCGCGGCCACTCCGGACGGAATGGCCGTTATCGGGACGACGACACGGATTCACAGGATCATATGCAAGATTCCATGATATCTGACCGGACTGCAAGACCAGGCAGTGATCGATTGCGCCGAAAATCGTACCTTCGTTCTCCATACTGGTGGGCAGGAATTGTGCTCATGTCTCTTGGCGAGGTCGGAAATTTTATGGCCTATGGATTTGCTCCGGCATCTATCGTGTCACCATTAGGCGTTGTCGCTCTCATCTCGAACTGCGTAATTGCGCCTATCATGCTCAAGGAGAAATTCAGGCAGCGCGACTTGTGGGGAGTTCTTATCGCCATCGCGGGGGCGGCAGTGGTTGTTCTGAGCGCTAACTCCTCGGAAGAGAAGATCGGTCCCCATGACATCTGGGAGATGATCACGCGCTGGGAATTCGAGCTGTACATGGGCGTCTCTGCTGGATTGATTGTCGGGCTGATGTACATAAGCGGCAAGTATGGGTCGCGATCAATCCTGATCGACGTTGGATTGGTGGCACTATTCGGTACGTCTCAATATATTCCTACCTTGACATGCTACTTCAGGGACTGATTGCTTATTCTCACTAGGTGGGTATACTGCGTTGTCGACAAAGGGTGTCTCGTCACTACTGTCCTTCACGCTGTGGCATGTTATCACGTTCCCGGTGACCTACCTACTGGTCTTTGTCCTTGTGTTTAGCGCCCTTATGCAGATTCGGTACATTAATCGAGCTCTGCAACGATTCGATTCCACCCAAGTTATCCCAACTCAGTTTGTGCTTTTCACGCTCTCCGTGATCATCGGAAGTGCCGTGCTGTATCGGGACTTCGAGTCGTTTACCGCCGAGCGTGGAAGCAAGTTTGTGGGTGGTTGTCTTCTAACATTCCTGGGGGTTTACTTTATCACCAGTGGTCGGGTTCGTGCAGACAATGAGTCTTCCTTCTCTGTTGATGACGAAGAAGAGGCTATTGGTCTGCTGGCAGGAGAACGCTATCGTGATAGCGTGGATATGCCGCCTCCTGGTCCGCAAGGAAAAGTCCATAAGACCGGGCGGAGGCTTCATACCGCCTCTGATGATCTCCTACAGTCTCCTTCAGGGTCGCTCCTTAGTCACGGCATTGAAGATGTAGACGATAACCAGCGGACTCCCAGGGGAATCTTGTCAGTTGCACCATCTTCCCCAGGCGGGTCGTTGACCGCCGATTCTCTCGAACAACCGTCTTCTGAGCCTTCGTCGCCCTTGCATGCTCGCTCGCTTTTGACGAATCCATGGGCAGACACTTTAGAATCGGCCATTCAGACGCCGAATACCGAGCCTGCAATTATCCACCGTCCTGCCACACCCCCAACACAATCGACACATGCCGCGCATGAGTCGCCATTTCTTCTCCGCTTTCCTCCTGCCCCTGGCGCCGAGGATGGTGATCTGGAAGGTCCAACCCCCGGACATGGACGGACGGCATCAAATATCCGAAGAGCCGTCGTGCCGCAGACTCCACCAGCCCGGCATTTACGCAATTCCATATCAAAGTTCTCTCCTGGGCCCCTTCTTCCGACGATATCGGCTGGATTCAGTGCGGTGGTGGCTGAAACGCTTCGCCGCGGCGAGATTAGCCCTAGCAAAGGACGGAGACTGCAACACCGGATGGGCCGGAGAAAACAGCTGAGTACGACTGTTTTGGAAGGATTCCCTCGCCATAGGGGCCGGGACGCGAGAGAGCCGGAATACGATTCGGATGGGAATGGTGAAGATGGTCATGACCTTCGATTCCCCGTACCTAGCGGTCGACTTCGATCTTCTGGCGACCTTGCCACCGCTCCATTGAGTACCGGGAACTTGACTCCTGGGGTTAATTCCGAAGACGGACCTAGCATTCCGCGCGCAAATGATGCCACCTCACTCTCGCGGCTTCGGAGTCTAAGTGACTCGTGGAGCGGAGGTCTAGCCTGGCTCGGTGGCGTTCTCCACAAGCCTGGTGCGAATAGAGGGTCGGGGAATACGACGAGCATCCGAGAGAATGAACATGAACATAGCATGGACACTCAGGGTAACCAAGAAGGGCAGGTTACCGACGCAGATACGCGGGCGTAGATTGAGCTCTTGACGGTGACGGGCTCACACTTCTTGTTAGTACATACTTTTCTTTTCCTATAGATAATGCACGGGGTGGGGGCTGTCTCATAATACCGAGAGCATTAGCGTTCTTCCACTATATAGTTGTTTAATCAAACCTGTGAAAGGGGGGGACTTGTCAGCAGCTTGATGCTCGAGTAGCGGTTCCAGTACGTACGTATGATGGGTGTGAGGGAGAAGAAGAGGGAGGATGTGGAACCTCCTATCTACTAGTATTGGTCTACAACCGTCGGCCTGACATGGTCGTCTGGTGAGTTTTTTCAGACTTCTTCAGCTAGGCCACTATGGCTTAATATCGGGACGGGCCATATTGACATCCTGCTTGGTTCCGCCAGGCCCGCAGCAAGGCGACGATAGGTGGAGAAAGAGCAGCATGCAGCCGGGAGGTCCGCACCGGATCCCTCTGCACCATGGCATGGATCACCTTAGGGCCCTCGCCGAGATTGCTACCCCTCCTGACTTTAGCCGTCATCCTGGCCGGGAAATTGCTCTATCTACTCCAATCTACCACCGACCTCTCGAGCTGGCCACTCAGGATGCTCGGCTTCAGCTCCCTGATGCTGTCAATGTCCCTCATTCGTTGCTCCTCCCACGCTCCATTGCCACCGGACATCTTGGATCCTGGGCTCATCTCCGAACTGATCGCATGAGCAGCCTAAATTATACCGGTTTCCTGTCCGTTGCTGCCGAAGGAGCTGTTTTGCTTTTTTCTTTTTTCTTTTCATATTATCTGTAGCTCCGCTTGGTAGCCCACTGGGGGAATCTGGTGCTTGCAATGACGTTAAATACCGAGGGGATGCCTCCCTCCTCAAGTTCCTCTGGTGTTTTTCTAATACCTACCTGGACAGGCTCACTCGTTACTAAGGAGCTGGGAGGGCTGCATTTTAGCTCTTTATTCAATCAACATGGTAGCCGGTCTCCTCACAAAGGGGCTTCTGCTCCTCCAACTCGCGTCTGGGTTGATGGCAGCGCAGAATGCCTCGAGACCGCTCTACAAGAACCCCAATGCTCCAGTGGAGGCGCGGGTCTCTGATCTGCTGGGTCGGATGACTGTCCAGGATAAGATGGCTCAATTGATCCAGGGTGCGTACTCTTCCGGGGAGGTGCAGACGCGACTATGAGCGGAATAATTTGTCGCACCTTGCTTACAATCGCATTGACTAATGCTATCTACACTGTAGGAGATATCAGCAATTGGATGGATACCACGACCGGCGCATTCAATTACACAGGTCTGGTGGAGAACATGGACTCAAAGGCTGGAATGTTTTATGGTATGGAACTCCTGTGAATCTCACCTCGGCCAAACGGTTAACAATTTTAGTGGGATATGCTGTCCCCTGGGACTGGCTTTCGACCAACATCAAGAGAGCGCAAGACTACCTGCTCCAGAACACGACTCTTGGGATTCCCGCACTGGTTCAGACGGAGGGTACGTCTATCGATGTTTATTTCCACTGCTAGCTGTACTAACAGGTGGTCGACATCTAGGTATCCATGGTTTCCTGCTCGAGAACGCGACTATCTACAACTCCCCGATTGGGTACGCATGTTCTTTCAATACAGAGGTAAACTTGCGCTTCCCACATTACATTGCCCCCAGCATGTAGGCTGATGCATCGTAATACAGCTGGTCCAGAAAATGGGTCGACTCATTGCGCAAGAAGCTCGTGCTGTTGGTGCCACCCAACTGTTTGCGCCGCTGGCTGATCTGGCACGCGAGCTTCGATATGGTCGGGTAAGGATAGCAATATACATAGCACAAAGGAGTATCTGACAAAGCCGCACTTTAGGTTGAGGAAACATTCTCGGAGGATTCATACCTCGCTGGTGAAATGGCCTACAGCTACATCAAGGGCCTGCAGAGTCTCAACGTGTCTGCTACCGTCAAGCACTTTGTGGGATATAGTTTGCCTGAGCAGGGGTTGAACACTGCGCCCGTCCAAGGAGGAGAGAGATATCTGCGCTCTACGTATGTGTGCAAACCTTGAGGTCGAAGATACATGTCTAACTTGAATAGCTGGCTGCCGTCCTTCAAGAGAGCCATCGTGGATGCCGGTGTGTGGAGCGTCATGAGTGCATACCACGCGTAAGTGCCTGCCATTGACGGAAGTCGCTTATCTGCTTACACTAGACCCTAGATACGATGGTATCCCTGCAGTGGCCGACTGGTACGCCCTGACGAAGATTCTCAGAGAGGAATGGGGCTACAAATACTGGGTCTTTAGTGATTCCGGTGCCACCGACAGACTGTGCACGGCTTTCAAGCTCTGCAGGAGCTCTCCAATTGATATGGAGGCCGTGACTATGATGGCACTGCCCGCTGGCAACGACGTCGAAATGGGTGGAGGTTCATAGTGAGTCGATGAAAAAACAGCAGCTTGTCAATACTGCTAACATGCGCGCAGTAACTTCCAGAAGATCCCCGAGCTCGTAGAGTCAGGCCAGCTGGACATCGACATCGTCAACACCGCCGTATCCAGAGTACTCAGAGCCAAGTTCGAAATGGGCCTCTTCGAGAACCCATACCCTGCTGCTCCCCAGTCGGAGTGGTCCAACCTGATCCACACCCCAGAGGCAATCGAGCTTGCGCGAACCCTAGACAAGGAGTCCATCGTGTTACTGGAGAACCATAATACTACCCTCCCGCTGAAGAAGAGCGGCAACATCGCCGTGCTTGGACCCATGGCGCATGGATACATGAACGTGAGACACCATTCCTCCCCCCCATCCAAGCCACCACACTAACCCACCCAGTACGGCGACTACGTGATCTACGGAAGTCAATGGCGCGGCGTCACTCCCCTCGACGGCATCAAAGCCGCCGTCGGCGACTCCGCCACAATTCACTACGCCCAAGGCTGCGAACGCTGGAGCAACGACGAATCCGGGTTCGATGAAGCCATCGCGGCCGCGAAGAAATCCGACGTCGCCATCGTAGTGGTAGGCACCTGGTCTCGAGACCAGACCGAGCTCTGGGAGAACTACAACGCCACGTACAACCCCCTCTCCTCCCTTCTCCCATCAAACCACCCAACTAACCATCCCACAGAACCGGCGAACACGTCGACCTCGACGACCTCTCCCTCGTAGGCGCCCAAGGCCCCCTCATCCGCGCCATCCGCGACACCGGCATCCCCACCATCGTCGTCCTCTCCAGCGGAAAGCCCCTAACAGACGTAACCTGGATCTCCAACAGCACCTCCGCGCTCCTCCAACACTTCTACCCATCCGAACAAGGCGGGAACGCACTCGCAGACGTCCTCTTCGGAGACTACAACCCATCCGGCAAACTCTCCGTCTCCTTCCCCCATTTCGTCGGCGACCTCCCCATCTACTACGACTACCTGAACTCAGCGCGCAACATCGGCGACGCAGGACACGCCTACGCCAACGGCACATTGGACTTCGGGCACCAATACGTCCTCGGCGATCCTCACGCCGTGTATCCCTTCGGATACGGGAAGAGTTATTCCTCGTTCGAGTACTCGAATCTGCGACTAAGCAAGACGAATGTCACGGTGAAGGACACGGTGAGTGTTAGTGTTGATGTGAAGAATCTGGATCAGATGAGGGAGGCTACGGAGGTGGTGCAGGTTTATGTGGTGGATGAGATTGCGTCGGTGGTGGTGGCGAATCGGTTGCTTAAGGGGTTTGAGAAGGTGGTTATTCCGGCCGGGGGGAGTAAGAGTGTCACGGTGGATATTAAGGTTGAGGATTTGGGGCTGTGGAATGTTTCGATGAAGTATGTGGTTGAGAAGGGGGCGTTTGGGGTTTTGGTCGGGAGTAGTTCGTTGGATATTAGGGGGAGTGCGGTGTTTTATGTTGAGTAGGGAGGGAGGGGGTGGTTGGTTGGTGGGTTGTATGGTTGGTGGAGAAGGAAAGAGGATGGATGAGGTGGGTAAGGGGAGGGAATGTGTAGTATTAATTCTGACAGATAAAGCTCATTTCAGTTCACTTCACTTCGTGTGCTTGCTTTTGTGGTAATGACATAGAATATCAGAGTGATTGTGCCGCGGAGTAGGGATAAGAATGAACAGAATAATAGCTCGGGAGAGAGACAGTAAAAGGCAGCTGAGCTACAATAAGGCTATGGATAGAAACAAGCAATCGCCGCGCTAATCACTGATCCGATACCTCCCGTTCGTTGTTCGAGTTATCCGCTGTTGACGTCTCTCCCCCTGTTTTGGATTGAGTGTCTTCTGTATCTGCCAGAGTGCTTGGTCTTCGGACAGGTTGAGGTTGACCAGAAGATGTGGTAGCCGAGCTACCTGCCCCTGCTGTTGCTCGTCGGGTTTTGGCGCCCTCCTTCAGCTTTTCCCATCGTTCTCGATAACGACCGAGGACGTCCCGCAGCTTGTCGTTCTCGCGACCTACTTTGTTGAGTTCCTTCTCGCCGCGTCGGACCATTTCTTCGAGCTCTTTGATCCGCTGCTCCTGCTCTGCGATGGGGGGTGATGAAAGGCCGCCGGTGACGGTTGATGCAGCCACAGATGGAAGTTGGGACGGATGCTCGACAGGCGAGATGGTCTGATGGTGCATTGCTTTCAGGGACTGCTGCAGGGCGATGGAGGATGACTGCGCGTTGACCTCCCACATGTGCAGGCGCTTGGATAGTGTGTCGGATAAATGTCTCAGGGCCTGGTTTTCCATTTGCAGTTCCTCCATAGTTTTCGGATTTTGGAGACTGTTGAACTTGTCGCCGGTTCGGGCCGCCTTGCCTTGCGCTCCGGATAGGCTTTGGCGCATTTCTGGAGATGGTGGGGTCTCGCGTGCGTCCACGAAGTCCTCGTCGCCGTCCTCGAAACTGCTTCGTCGAGCCTCCTTTTCTGCTCTTGTCAGGATCCCCGCGTATGAGACTGTCCCGCCGGTCGTGGGCACGACGTAGAACGATTCCGCTGTACTTCCTGTTGTACTGCCTGTTGTATCTTTGATCGCTTGTAGGGCTGCACGTGAGAATATCCTATTGATATCCGGCTCGGCAGACTGAGATGGCCGATCAGATATAGCGTTGTAGCGATCTGTCTTGGTGTCCGGGGCGGATTTGCGGCTGGTGGGTTCGGAAGCTTCGGAGCCTAGAGGGAGACCCGCAAATGCCAATGGTGCAGAGATCTTGGAGATCAGGCCTTCAAAGGTGGAATAGAACTTCTGGAAAGGCTGTTCTTCCGTGAGCGGGGCTCGAGCCTTCGGGCGCACGGGCTCAGAATGCTCCGGAGGGGCGAATTGCTGCGACGTGATATCGGTAGGACTGGGTGCTGGCGGGGTCCAAGATTGCTTTGACACAGAGATACGATTCAGACGCTCCTTGGTCCCTTGCATTTGAGCGCCCCGCAGTCGTGACTCGCTCGTTCTGACCTTCGTCGGTCCCTCAGTCATTTTTGCTCCTGCTTGCTGAGGAGTGATTGTCGGCGATGCCGGAGAGGCGCGGCGTGGCTGCGAGGGGATGCCTCGTGCTGATGCAAGGTTGCTGACAATGGAGGACGATTCCCTTGATGGTAGACGAGGATGTCCGGATAGCCTTGGGGGCTGTTGTTGATCTGCAGCAGATGCGGACGATCTCGTCCCCGATTCCGTCGCCAGTAGTTGGGCATTTGCATTGGCACTCGCGGTGCTGGGAGGGTTTTCATGCTGAAACCGTAGAATCTGGGCGAGCTTCTTGTGGTGTTGTTCGAGCAATTGAAGGGTCCGCAAGGCCTGCGCAGCCCAGGGAATGTGTCAGCCTTCGGTGGCTGTAGAACCACGAACGCGCCAGACACGCACCTCTTGATCAGAGCTCTTCTGGGCCGCAGTCGCAAATTCACCTGCAGCTAAATCATGTTCTTCGCTGGCAGCTACAGGATTCGACTTGCGAGTCTCGAGAACTGCATTGCGAGCGTGGGTATGAGCCTTTCCGAAGGGGGTTGTCAGGCCGGGATTACAACGCAGGAGGCTGCCAGCAGACCGTGTAAACGAAGACTTACCAACGTGAGAGGAGCGGCCTCCATGGCTACGGATGTCTCGGTACCCTGTAGAGAGGGGATCTTCCTGCCAACCTCCAAACCGACGCGGTTCTTTTCCTGAATCTGGGGAAAGAAGGAGATTGGGGAAGATAAGGGCTGGAGAAGAGGCTATCGCTCAGTGACGACATCCCCTCACCGCTTCGGGCAGATCACGGGGTCGTACCAATGGAACGGTAACATTACCGCCCCTCTCGCCAGCGAAGCGTCCATGGAACCACTGACCCCCTGATCCCGGCGTTGGCGGTAAGTACCGTCATGACTATGACACGCTAATACACGGTGACAGCTCCGCCGCCGCGGCAGTTCTATAATTATCCTGCAGCCGATAGGAGGTTGCACCACTTTAACCATGATAAATTAAGGATCGGAAGCTGGAGAAGAGCCAAGCAGAGTACGACAAACCACTACGGTTTAAGAGACAGCAGACTCATCATCGTAAATTTGTCCCTGCCGATCGGGGAGCCCCCACTCGAGTTGCGACTTTGTATTTTGTACATCCTCCCGGCGGAGAAATACAGGCGGCAGATGGTCACCGGCGGTAATAATGCTCCGTTCAAGTTCACCGTCGTTGCGGGCTGGCAGGCAACGTTGCGGAGTGCAACTTGAAGCGCCTCCGTTTCGCTTTCCTTCTCCTCATCGTCACCTAACTTTCTCCTCATCGTTACCTCTCCCCCCCTTCTTCCCCCCTCCGCCTCGTAAAGACCCCACCGCAAGGGAAGAAAGAGGCAGGGCATGCTACTGGGTCTGCGACCGTCTAGACTCAACAATACTTTATCCACCCCCTCATCGCCCTCCTTTTTGCTGACGCTGCTTCTCTAATGCATTGCTAGAGACGTCGACCGGTTCTGACCTCTAACATGCGCACTACTGTGGCACTCCAACGTTCACTTGAGAATTAACACAATTGTTGATTTCCTTTCGCTATTCTCTTTGCCTCCCTTTTCTTGACCTCTCGCACCTTGATCCGCCTCTTCAACATGGAGCAATCCACGATTCCCGAACCCCCTCCGGTTCCCGACTCCGATACCCCCAGCTTTAACAGAATCAATCGCACTCAGACTACCCCGGTTGATTTGGAGACTATGGGGAGTTCAAGTCGAAGCAATGGGCGCTCCTCGATCGACTCAACCTCCGATAGACCGAAGTCGCAAGCCGGCGAGGCTGATTCCGCCAAGGCAGGACCCAGCGGATTCTCAAAGCTTCTGGCCGCTCGACGAAAGAAGAAGAAGGATAATAGTCAGAAGCCATCAGACGAATCATCGAGCCAGCTAGAGATAGAGGGTGATAGGGATATCCCAGAAGGTCGTTCGACGGAGTCGCGGGATGGTGTTTCGACCACCTCATCAGTCGCCAACGAGAATCTGAGTATTGTAGATAATGACGCTGTCAATCTCCTGACGGATGACTCTGAACCGGAAAGGTGAGTTTGCGTGTTCCTATCCTGTTGGTATAGTATCGGAAGAGGTGAACTGGCTGTCTGACTTTGGATTGCGCCCAAGAACCCCCCCTCTTACCTCCCAGAACTCTCATGCCGGCTTCTATACCTCCTCCTCACCTTTGATAAAGACCACATCGGCAGATAGGAATGACGAGGGCGCTCAAGGCGATGCAGAGTCTGCCGCCCCCGAACCCCAGCAGGATACCGAGCTCTCACGGCCGCCTAGCCAGCACGGTTCTACACTGAGTGTGCCATCAGAGCGCAGTGGGAAGAAACGAGGCATCTCGCCCGGGCGGCGCTTCAAAAACGCCTTCGGTTCAAATCCAGACAAGAAGAACTCAAATCGCGATCGAGCAGGGTCTACCTCAAGTACGAAAAGTAATCGTCGGGGTAGCGTATCGGCAAAGAGAGCCCCCACCATTGCTGAAGCGCCTCCGCCGTTACCAGCTCCCATTCGTACTGATCTCAAGGAGGATAAGCCTTTTCCCTCTTTAGACATCCCCGCTCCAAGAACTCCCCCGCACACATCAATTCCGCAGCCTCATACCACTATAACTCCCCCTACCCCAAACACTGAGTTCCCTAAGCTCTTTTCCTCTCCGGATGTGACTAGATCACCAGATTCCATTCACTCGAAGGAGTCGGGTCCGTCCGGAATCATTGTCAGTCCTTCGGGTAATATGATATCGCACCGACGGGTGCGGTCCGCCTCTGCTGCAAGTCACAAGCCCAGCAAGCTGTCAAACTCCATCTCTGCCATGGGCCCGACAATTGAAGAACCAAAGGCGAGCGCTAAATCACCCGGCGCCCCGCAAACCGGATTCTTTTCTTCGGTCTTTTCCGCTGCGCAGAACGCCGCGTCAACTCTGAGCAGCAGTCTCAACTCTCAGTCGAAAGCGCGCAATGCTAGCCAAACAGGAGTGGGCGAGTCCGAGAATCAGCCCGCCAATGAAGTCACAGCAAACCCCAGTCAGCCAGCCAACAACAGCAGGCCAGACGAGAAGAAGCCAATGGCTGTGGACACTTTGGGGTCTGGGGACTTGGATTTCAGTCATCTGGACATCGCGATACCCCCCGGAGGGTCTGTATCGACACCGGATGGCGTTGTCATCACGAAGCCGGATTTGCCACTAGAGAAGCGCAAAAGCCCAGGGGTATCCCAACGCGATGAGGAGGCAGCCAGACTTGAAGATAGCCGTGCCGCCCGAGCAGTTACCATGGCCTACGAGAAGCCTTCTGAGACGTCGCTGGTCCCGGATGATGGTCTTGACCTACAGTCTAGTACATCTCTCACAAAGGAAGCTACTGGTGATCAAACCCCACCCAGCGGTAGTATACTTGACGGAGAGGTCGGTACCACTCGGCCATATAGAAGCGGAAGCGTTCGAAGCCGGCTTGCCCGGCGTCGACACCGGGGGTCCTCAGCGACCACGTCAACGATTGGTGCAATTGGCGCGAGTGCTATAGCCCTTGGTGCCCCGGCTGCCAATGCCAGCATGCCCCGATTAACTGGCTTCGCAGTTGCCAGCAAAAAGCGAAACAGAGACTTTCATCAGCTGTTCCGTAGTGTGCCGGAAGACGATTACCTGATCGAGGATTACAGTTGTGCTCTACAACGAGAGATTATCCTGGCTGGTCGGATTTATATCTCAGAAGGTCACATTTGCTTCTCCAGTAATATCCTGGGGTGGGTAACCACTCTCGTAATCAGCTTCGATGAGGTGGTGGCCATTGAAAAGGAGTCAACTGCGATGGTATTTCCGAATGCGATAGCCATTCAAACGCTACATGCCAGACACACATTCCGCAGTCTTCTCAGTCGAGAGTCTACTTATGATCTCATGGTCAATATCTGGAAGATTAACCATCCTTCCCTCAAGAGCTCCGCCAACGGAACCAGGGTCACTGATGGTACAGGGGATAAGACCGAGAAGTCTGGAGAGAGCGACGATGAAAGCGAGGAAGAAGACGAGATCTACGATGAGGATGAGGAGGGTGACAACGCTGATAGTCTTTTCGAAGCTGCAGGCGCTAGCGTCAATGGGAGTGACAAGTCATTACCCACCAAGAGCGTCAGTCGCAAGCCTTCGGGCCATCTCGCCAGTGCAAATGCCACTGGGCAGTCGGGGTCCAACTCCAACGGCGATGCGAAAGGCAGCAAATCTGGCTCACCAGCTGACAGTGATTCTGACTTCCCTGGTCCCTCTACTCACCCTCCGACTGAGTACACCGATCCTGCGGGCCAGTATGACAGACTGATCAAGGATGATGTGATCCCAGCGCCTCTTGGAAAAGTCTACTCATACGTTTTCGGGCCGGCCTCAGGCGAATTTATGACGAAGTTTCTCGTCGACAACCAGAAGTCGGGCGAGCTGCAGTTCGAAAGTGGAAACAAGGGCCTCACCAACGATAGCCGCACGAGAAATTACTCGTACATCAAACCGCTCAACGGATCCATTGGTCCCAAGCAGACCAAGTGTATCAGTACCGAAACATTAGATTTCCTCGACCTTGAAAAGGCCGTTCTTGTCACGCTGAGCACACAGACGCCTGACGTGCCAAGCGGGAATGTCTTTTTGACCAAGACAAAATACCTCTTCACTTGGGCACCGGGAAATCAAACGCGGTTCCTCATGACGTGTACCATCGAGTGGTCCGGAAAGAGTTGGTTGAAGGGTAGGTCTACAATGTCGGATGACTATATGAAATAGATATGCTAACGGAAGATAGGTCCTATTGAAAAGGGTGCGATGGATGGTCAGACGACATTTGGAAGCGAATTAATCACTGCTCTGAAAGCTGCCGTTGTCCCTCGTGGCCGCACAGGTGGCGGCAAAACCAAAGGAAAGGGACGTCGCAAGAAGAGCGAAGTTGCCCAGGAAGCAGCTGCAGCTGCAGCCGCCAAGGCAGCGGAAGAGGCACAGGCGCAGCAGGCGAAGTCCTGGGGAATGTTGGAGCCACTCCACGGAATCCTTGGCCCTGTTGTGGACATTGCCAAGCCTTTGCTGGGCGGAAACGTTGCCTTTGCGATAATTGGCATACTGCTCTTCATCCTCTTCTTCCGAAGACCCTCTTCGTCATCTATCGTGTCCCACGACATCGGGTGCCCTGGTTACTCGCTACCTCAGCGCCTGGCCGCCTACGAGGAGATGTGGCGCCGGGAGGAAAGCGAGCTCTGGAGCTGGCTGGAAGACAGAGTCGGCATGGACGGCCTAGCAGTCCCCACAGTCAGTCGGACGATGGAGTCGCGCACACAACAGTACTCTCGCAAAGTCCAGAGCGAACGAGCGTTGGCCAGCAAAGTCAATGAAGAGAAAATGTCTGATCTCGAGATGGATCATGCCATCCGCACCACCCGCGAAAGGCTCGACACTCTCGAAAAAATCCTACTCGATCGACGATCCGATCCGGCAACCGGCCACACCGAGTTGTAACCAACATCAAACCCATCGACAGAAACCTCACACTGGGTGAAAATTCACCTGCTACTATGTATAGCGAAACCAAACCCCATACGTCCTTCGTTACCCCACTTTCCTTTTCTTCTACCTATTTTCGTCTCGTCCATCAGCGAGTTGCGGTGTTAAGGCCCCATTGAAATCATATTCCCCTCTCATACATTATTTATCGGGAATCAAGCATCAATCTGGGATTTGTATGCTTACTATACTAAGCGAGGCATTCTCCTATTCCATGCACCATTTATCACTTTTCTCATCCTCTCGTTATTTTCGTTTTTTTCCTCGTGTCCCTATACATACATACATATCTGTCTGGTCTGGTCTGGTCTGTTCGGGTTCAGGTCAGATTAGCTCGTTGAAAGAGCAGAGCAGAGCAGAGAAACTTTGTACATGAGCGCCAACTGCTTGTCTATATAACCAGTCTTACTTACATAAGGTTCTTACATTCTTTGTTCAAATATTTTCCTTCTTGTTTTACTCTTTTCCTTTTACTTGAAGTGATTTATTTAAGGGTTGGTTGGGTGTTGTAGTGTGGTGTGTGTAGTGTAGGTATTGAGGAATATCATCTATGTATATTCAAGACAATGGATCTGTGTCGTAGTACGGGACTAGAATGGTATTGGTAGTCGTGATAGTAATAGTTATGGTCAGTTCAATGCAACGTGTATATGCATCACTGGGTCTGACACTCAGTAGAATATAAATAACTATAGTATAAGATCGCTGAGATACCGCAAGCAAGCAGCATAGAAAGGTCGAACATGGCAAAACTTAGATACAACACGTATATGGCGTATATATTAGTACAAAGAATCGATCTATAAGGGTGGTGGATCACATGGTCCCAGGGCCTGTTGGTTAAGCAAAACAGGGTAGGACAGCGATCGGGATATCATTGTTGGGATGAGTAAGAAATGGAGCATCTTAAGAGTTCGTCGTAGGCGTCGTGAAACGTGCGAAGAGTTGTAATGTGCTTTTGAGGAAAGGGGAGGGAGAGTTCATGGTTCATGGGTGCTCTTTCGTTTCCGGTTGTTGCCGCTGGGAGGAAATCGAGTGGGAGCGTGAAGGACCTCCGTTCTCCGCGTTGCGTCGCTCCTCTTCCTTTCGCTTCTTCTTTCGGATCTTCTTCATTGCTTCCTCGGTTAACTGCTGGCGGAAAAGGCGTTCGACGACGTCTTTCTTGCGGGTCATGCGGTCCCCGACCATGATCAGCACACCACCAGTGATGTTGCAGCAGATGGAGCAGCAGAGAATAACGGTTGTGAGGGCAAAGGGACGGACGTGGTAGCTGATGGCCCAGGTGCAGGTGCCCAGAGCAATCTGAAAGAGAGAGTGGCAGTCTAGGAGCACAACGATCGCGATGAGTAGGCGCATAGGGAAAGCGTTGTGGGTAAAGGTTTCATGGGGTTTGTAGAAAGTGTGGGAGTTGGACAGCTTGGTTTGGTGGTGGATGAGCTTTTGCTGCCGCACAGGGTCGAGCACAGTAAATTCATATTCTTCGTCCTTGGGGGTGTCGCCAAATTCAATATCGACTTCTGTCTCACGTCGCGACGGAAGGTCGTTCTTGTTCTTGAGATCGGGGAGATGGCGTTTACGACGAATTTTCCATGTCAGAAACGTGTAGCGCGCGATGAATATCATGTGGTAGGTGTCGATTGCTCGAAACGGGGCCAGCCCGTCGCCCATGACCGCAAACAGGGCAACCAGGACGTTATCGATGACATTAATGATATAAGATTGCCGGCCTCCGACATTGATCCAGCCTATTATTTATATTAGGTCCTTGTCCAGTTTTTGCTCTGAAGCTCAGATAGGGTAATACCAATGAGGAAGAGTACCCAAGCAAGCCCAAAAAGCGTGATAAGGGTGGCATATAGGGTAACGAGGAATCCAAGGGCTGCGAGAAAGGTCAGTAGCCGATATAGAGAGTCACGGGCTTGCTTACGCTTAGAGACATATTTCCTGAAACCCTTCATCGAACGTTTGAACTTTGATCGGCGAGAATGCAGCATGTGCCGGACGTGATCGTTAAGCTCTTCTATTTCTTCTTGACTCCAACCCGCCAGATCACTTCCCTCAGGCAGCACGGCAAACCGAGGCTCGCCTGCCTCGGCTATAACAGACGTGAGAGTATGTTCGAGAGAAGGACGGACTTCAGGTTCCTTTGCCTCGTCCGATGGTTCCTCATCGCTTGTTTCCAGTTCTCTTAATGGCGAGGGCGGCGAGAGGGTATATGTCTGGTTACGATTCAAGAGAGGTCCCAAATTCGGAATGAACAAGGAATTTTGTACGTTCGTGAGCGTAGATAGCGCCGACACTTCCGGATCTACATCATATCAGTCAGTATTCCTGGCTAGAAGACCGACAGAGTCAACGAAGGTGATGTACCGATCACATCCAGAACATCGACAATATGAGGGCGATATTCATCGCCCATCTCATCGGTTTGGGCTGGAGCGCTTCCACTAACAGTCGATGCGCGATTCCTGGTGAACCGGTTCGCGCTCACTCCACTCGCCCACCGCATTGGATTTCTACTCCCCCTTCTCGGCATTTCAGGACGCGGCGGGACATCTTCTGCGAGTGGTTGACTTGACTCCGTGGCGACGATCGGGCTCTGGTGTGATACCTCCTCCTTTACCGGGTGCATCTGGTCGCCAGTCGTCAAGCGTGTGAAAGCAGCCGGGTTGGGCGCAGACCATCGCCCAGGTCGGGGTTCGGAGTTGCTGCGGCGGCGATTGCCCTGCCATGCTTCGTCCTCGGTTGATGCCGCAGGAATGGAAGGAAGAGGAGCAAGGGTGGATCCAGCAGCTCTGCTAGAGCTGTCACCATTTTGCTGCGATGGTTGGGACCGAAGAGTGGATAAGTTGGCTTGTTCGAAGGAAGGTAGGCGTTGGAGGCGAATGGAGGGACGGCGGGAACGCAGCGACGCCGCACGTTGTCGGGGGTATGACGTCGGCTGGGGGGCGGACGGGGGCTGGCCTTCGTGGGGATCGAGCGAGCCGTTGACGGGCTCGATGGGATCCATTGAAGACAGCGTCGACGGAGACTCTCACATAGACAGACACACAGTGAGGGGGGAAAGGAATGAAAGATAGGCGAGAGGCGATGGGGAAGGGAAAGTGGAAGGGGCCGCAAAGGTTAAATTTATTGGGGGTGCCAGCAAACGCCGCCATTTTCTTGCCCGCAAACTAGTCAGAAAGAAAGAGCCGTGGTTGCGCCGTGACTAAGCCAGCATCGCATCTTGACGGATGCCAAGACCTCCTCCTTGGTCGATCAACCAAGGCTTGTTTTCCATCGATTCCCGGGGGCTGTCGCTGATCTTAATCGATCTCCTCTCCATGACCATCGATAAAAAACGAAGGTACTGTGAGTGTTGGATAGGAGTGACGTTGTCAGTCGTTCAAAAACCAAAAAATCCTTATCAGCAAGCAGATTGAGGGTCTGGACAGTTTTGCCCCAGTTGCGGTCTAGCCCCCGTTCGATGGCCTGAGGCGACATCCGTGCGTGTATCGTTCAAATGGCGCCCGGTGATTGGTCTGTGACTACAACGAATACGGAATACGGATACGGGTCTCACGTAATCTCCCCTGAGGCATCAATGGACACTTCGATCATATTGATAACGATGGTATATACATGTGTCCCAATCTCAGTCTTCGAGTATCATAACCAAGTCATGAATCTGTTTAATAGATGATGGAACTCCAGCCAAAGAGACATAGCCAGCTCAGTGTCCAACCATGGCCTGGTTGGCAGGGCCATATCTGTTTCCATGTGGTTTAGCAGCATCAATGATCTTTCGCATCTCCTCTTTCTCCTCCTCGGTCAAGTCGACCTCCCGTGAAGCCCAGTTTTGTTCCAATCGGTGCACCTTGGTCGTTCCTGGAATGGCAATCATGCCCTGAGCAGCAACCCAGGCCAGGGCGATCTGGCTGATTGTGCAACCCTTCCTCGATGCAAGCTTCTGGATCTCGTCTACAATTCGCTTGTTGTTGTAGAAGTTTTCACCTTGGAACTTGGGGGCTATGGATGGTTAGATGCAAGGTAAAGCGACTCGGTAGAGAAGAACACTCACAAGTCCGACGGAAATCACTCGGCGCAAAGTCATCAGGAGTCTTGAAGGGGAAATCATCAACAAGCCAGCCGTGTCCCAAGGGGCTATAAGCCACATAGGCGATACCCAATTCCTTGGTAGTTTCAATCAGGCCATCAGTCTCGTGCAGGGTCTCAAATGCTGAGTACTCTGCCTGGACAGCATCGATCTTCGCGACTATCATTGCGGTTAGCGAGTCTGACACCAGATAGAATAAGGGACGGAACCAACTCGAGTTCGCTTTGCGCAGCGTCGCAGCTGAGCACTCGGAGAGGCCGATGTACTTGGTCTTTCCTGCCTTACGAATCTCATCCAGAGCTGGGATGGACTCTTCCAGAGGGGTGTCTATCCGGGGTCAGCAAGTCCAAATGGACCGTTACCACAGACAACGTACTGGGATCAATTCGATGCAGATAGTAAAGGTCAGGAGTGAACCCCAACCGCTCGATGGTGCCTTCAATGTACTCCTTGATGTGCGAGGCAGAGTTTGTGACACCACCATTTCCGGAAAAGACGTCGAAGCCGCACTTGGAAGCAACTGTAATGAGGGTTAGCGGCTTGACCTCATGGTGTAGATTCAAAGTACTTACTAAAGACTTTGTCGCGAACATTGTGCTTCCTGATAAAGTCTCCCAAAAGCTTCTCATTCACACCAGCTTGGTAGACGACCTTGATCTCACATGTTAGGCCTGCAAATATGCCTTTTCCAACGGCAAGTGAAACTCACAGCAGTGTCCCAGAAGGTACACCCTAGCTCAATAGCCTTCAAGAGCACCGGCTCGGCTTCTTCGTAACTGAGATTGGTCCCCAGACCGAAACTGAGGCCCATGGCACCAAAGCCAGGCGATGGGACTTGAAGGTCTCCGAAGGCGAGTGTCTTGACCATTTTGGGCAGCGATTGTTTGGTGGATATAGTTGCTTGTGATCTGACTTAGATAGAAACTTTTGATGAATATTACGACGAGAACTGTCTGGAAGGGAATGAGGATATGGATTTATAGCGTCTGGGGTAATGGCTTTTATAAGGGTCATAACTCCACGTAGAGTGTGAGGTCACCTATGACCCTTTCTCTGGGTGGATACTACCGTCGACGGAGTATGGCCTTGGCAGGGAGACCCTTCCATGCTTGAGAAGAGTCTGTTGGGATTCGTAGAATGGTGTTCGAGTTCCACCATTTCTTTCTGATGCTCGCGTCTCACATCAAACCATGATGCTCCAAATTGCCCGTGCAGCCAGCTTACTCGGCAAATGCGGGGACTAATGGCCGATGACCACTTAACTCCTCCAAACTCCGATAAATCCGAATTGGCCACACTTTGAAGTATCCCTTGGCAGTAATTTGGTGACTCCTCCGTCGCAATCAGTGGAAGAAGATGGGATCGGATCATAGTTCCATATGATGCTAAACCTATTTCTGGTTCAGCGCGTCTGCAAAGGTCAGCATTTAGCACCGACGCTTATGCTAGTCGTGCGGGTCCAGTTCCGTTGCCATCGACTGGCCGGATGACATCCAGCATTATGTTTCGTTGTGTTCGTGGTTTAGTCATGTTATGCGCTCCCCCAAGAGGTGGCGAAATAGCAGCCCTATCGCTACTGGTTCGATTCGTTGAAGGCTATCAAGATAGATGATTATCGCAAAGTTCGCAATCAACTTTCCGATCTGCATCAAGGGAAATCGGGACACGTCACGCACCCTAAAGGGATCTGATGGGTGTAATGGGTTTTAATGTCTTACCCTGAAAATTGATCAAAATTCTCAATATCGGAGTCTGGTCATACTCATGCAGCGCTGGTGGTGGGATATGCCTGACATGATCGTCAGAAGACGCGAAGCTTGTTTGGGATTAGCACCTACTGCATGCTTACGCTTATTAATTATGAAGAGAAGACTTCTGCCAGACTAGTAAACTCTGGTGTCAATGCATACGATCGATTGACGCATCCCCCACCTGGTGCTTTTGCCTTAAGGGGAGTAAGGCACTCATCAACGAGGTGGAAGCGATGCCGTCATCGATCTCGACGCGGGGTCGACAGCATATCAAAGCCGCCTGTGATGAGTGCCGACGGCGCAAGCTGCGGTGTGATGGGCAGCAACCACTATGTGGGGGCTGTCAAGATTCGGGGTCAATATGTGAAATCACCCAGCGCGGGACCAGAGGACCGAGAAAGGGCTACATCAAAGCGCTGAAGAACCGAGTAGTAGATCTGGAAGCTATGCTGGAGAGCCGTATCGATCCTCAGCAACAGCAGCACAGCACGGAAACTAGCGACTTTGATGTTATGCCAACAGCACCACCAGCGGAGGTTTCCGACCCAATAGTGGCCGAACGTACTCAGCCATGGCTTCCAACGGCAACGGCGTCCGAGATGCTTCTTCCAAGCGTCTGCCTGCCTGACTTGGGCTCCTTGTCGGACTGGTCGCTGACTGGAACACTATCTTCGACTCCTGATACCCTTGTACGCATCACAGATCTCATTCGAGATGAATTGTAACAAGAAGTGCCCCTCATGCGCAGAGTGGGGCGAAATAGAGGCTAATCTTGTTTTCCAGAGACCAGCTCTACTTCGATCGCGTACATCCTTCGATCCCTATTATCCACCAGCGGCGATATCTATCATGGTCCAAGACTAGCCAGAAATCGCCTTCGCGCACCTGTCTGCAGTATGCAATGTGGATGCTGGCCACTTTGTTCTCGGCACAGTTTCGAGACATGACAGAGCAGCTCTACCACAAAGCAAAGCATATGTTGGAATCACCCGGCAACAGTGACGGTGACACGGAGCTGGTGCAAGCGTGGGTGCTTATCGCGACATGCGAGTCAATGCGCACTCGCCACCGACAGGCCTGGATGAGCGCTGGCCAGGCATTTCGCTTGGTCCAGGGATTGCGTTTCCATGAGATCGACCGCTCATACAACAATGATACAAGCCTTATATCATCCCCAGAAAGTGGAAGTTTCATTGAAACCGAGGAAAAGCGTCGAGTGTTTTGGATGGCCTACTTGCTTGATCATCTTTTCAGCATGCGCAACGACTGGCCCGTAACGTTACATGAGCACGTGGTAAGTTACCGATGTCACGCACAAAGCCTGAGCCAGCTGAGACTTCAAACTGATGCACTGGGTTCAAATTTCAGATTTGCACTCGCTTGCCAGCTCCGGATGTAGAGTTCCAGAGCGGCCAGCAAGTGCTGGGAGGCTTTCTATCCGAAGCCATGACAGAGCCCACCCCAAAGGTGCGGTCTGCATTCAACGAATGCCTGATACTAGTCACAATATGCGGACGCAATCTGTTTCGGGGCCAGCAGCATAATATATCCAAGGCCTACGGAGATATGCCGTTGGACTGGACGGAGCAGCGTTGGTGGCTAGACGATATCCTCACAACCAGGCTTCAACTCCTATGGGAGTATTATCCGTCGCCCAACGAAGTATTTGATCCATTGCTTTTGTTTGCAAACGTTCTAGCACATTCTACCGTCATCTACTACTGTAAAGGCATGATGTCGACATTGCCCACTTCTATTGATCGCTCGGACACTACCCCCGAGGTCCTCGAGTGTGAACATCGAGCCTTGGCTGCTGCTGCGGCTATCATCCGTCTGGCCAACACGTTTCCCGAATTACACTTTTCTAAGGTGAGTATGCTCTCTCACGTCGGACTGACGACTCCGTCATAGCTTACTGACAGATCTGTTGTCTAGATTCATCCACTTATGCCTATGCCGTTGTTTCTCAGCGCCGAGTTTCTCTACGACAATCTGTCCGGTCACGAATCTTTTCGCTTGTGTCTGCAGGAGCTCATTGAGATTTTCGGTCGGCTGAAGAACGTCAACAATCATGAACAGAGTTACGTGGATCTGCTACCGCAGTCCTGTGTTTCCAAAACCACCAAGCTGCTCGACCATACCTCCAAGAGTCATGATATGAGCTAGTATTCGAGCCTGAAGTTTCGTGGGTAAGATTTAGGAGTTATAAAGGGTGCTATTTGCTTTTGCTTCCATTAGAAGATAAGGTTCTGTTTTCATCACATCTCATTGTAGAGGCCCAGGAGTATCTCGACTGTTACAGCCTCAAACTTGTAATCTTCCTATACCTCATAGCAATGCTCCGATGAGAGTAGTTGATTTAGGACATTTTTCACCTCTATATAAGAACGATCAATCCCACCTACTCACTACTTAGTCGCTGAAGCTAGCTAGCAGAGTCTAGAGATGCTACCAAGATCACCTGATATCATCAAGTCCCATCAAGCCACTGAGCCCTGAGAGCGTTTATCCGCCTACGCAACTGAAGCAATTAGGTATCCAAGTTGAAAGACACTTTGTTGTAAAGCGCAGAGTATTTACAGGGGTAGGGAGCGTTGCCCGGAGATTAGGTTTGCAGCAGTAGCAGCCATCCAAGGTGAGCCCGAAAGGGTGTGGAGCCGATGCCATGAACGCTTGACGACTCGATTCACTGCCCCCCGGATTCACACCACGACACACAATCTCCTGCATCTGCGAGTTTGTTCCGCCTCGGCTTCTTTTCTTCCTTGCCACGCATCACGTACCTCTTGCTGGTTCCGTAAGCCTTCTTCCCACAACAGCCCGTGTTCCAACACCAGACAACTCATCTCTGCCTAAAGCTCGAAGATTTGGACATCTAATTCCACACCCTATCCTTGTCAAGCCGATATACCACCTTTATAGTCCTTGCTTTTTATCAAAGAATTCACTCGACAAACGGTCCATCTTTCGTGCGACCCATCGCGTCCAGCACTCAATATTGAGACCATCAGCGCCCACACTCCCCTATCTTATTTCGTCTACCTTCAAATCATTTTTTTCTCCTCTAGATACCATAACCAGCTCTACCTACAAAGATGGCGATAAATAACCTCATCAACAAGTTGGCGCAATCCACGGCCCCAAGCAAAGACCACCTTTTCAAGTCTCTAGAATTTGCCAACTCCCAGGCGATGGCTGATACTCGAAATGAGAATACCGATAATATCAAGCTTGCCACACCCCTGACCGGCCTGATCTCGGACACGAGGGAGATCTCCAACATCCACCCGAACGGCGATAACCGTGGAAAGCCTAAGACGCTCAAGCGCCCTGCTGATACCATGGCGGAGCCTGATTATCCTAGGAAAAGGGCTCGAACTATGGGTCCCGATTCCCAGGTGGAGGTTGGCAACCAACAGTATCCAGTGGATACAACTGTGGGGTCTACTGAGGCCGACACGAAGAGTTGGACCCCAGCTGCACTGACCGAGGCCGAGGCTCAACAGAATGAGGATACTATCCAGACCCGGAACAACACTGAGAGGCATGCTTTAGATCCCACAGCGGAGTCTGGCACTTTTATTCTGAACACCATGACGGGCGAGACACGGCCAACAGAAAACATTCCCGCAAAAGCAAATATACAGGCGACTGCGGAACAACACTTTATGTCCAACTCTATTCCAACTACATCTATTCCTCCTTTAGACACGACAGCGGAATCCCCCATCGACGCTTGGAAGGATACGACGGGTGAGACGGACATCCAAGAAAACACCCATGAAGAAGCAAATATACCGACTGCGACACAGCACTCTACTTCGAACGCTATTTCACCAACCAGTGACACTAGTTCTCCAAATACGACGGTGGATCCCCACGAGAAAGATATGATGTCAGACAGGCAGGCAAAACAAAGCACCCAGGCAGAAGCAAATATAAAGGGGTCAGCGGAAGAGCAACCTCCTTCCAACTCTATCTCGACTACAACAGATGCTCCCCCAGACACGAAGACTTTCCCTTATACCGATCAATTTTTTGCGGACCTGGCGAGTACAGTCACACAGTTATTCCCATTGAAGGCGTTTGCTGCCTCCCATGATTGCAGCATCAGTGCAGTATCTCAGGCCATCAATGCCGTGATTGTCGGTCCTCTGTCCGATCCAGACTTCCACTGGCATGAGGACACTAAGATCACCATCTCTACATTTGGGAGGCATATGATTGACTCCTGGGAGGAGTATTGCCGCGAACAGGCTCGCAAGAAGCCAACGCTTGTCCCTGCTCTGAGTAGGAGGCCACCTGCATCGGCAAATGGTAAACCGAAGAAGCATGTCCGGTTTGACATTCCCGACGATCCGGCGGGTGACTTGTCTCATATGTAATGGAGACATTTTACATGTGGGAGACATATGAGACTGTAAGTATGGGTGTTGAAATACCAAAGAGGTACTACTGGATGGAGAGAACCCGATGGAACGCGGGGGAAAGTGGGGTGGGTACCGGTTGGAAGATGAGGATAATCTACGATAAGCAGCGCACGATATTTGGGCCACAAAACACCAGAACGACCCTAGCGACATCCACTCGGGATTAGAAAGTTGCCAGAAACAAACTACCTATTGTGGCACAATGAATGGTCTACAAGGCATTGCTCGCATTGGACCCATATACCATGGGTTTGTCCACCGATATCCAAGACAAGCATCCTAGTGGAATGTGGGTGGTATTGCCGGAAGGCGTCATGTTTATGTTGGTTGGGATACGTACTTGGAGAAATTGGGCTGGTCCGGAAGTTTGCGTGCAACGGGTTGGTATTGGTCGAGGGATGATTGACGGGTGCGTCATACTAGTCGTCTCGGCTGCAGGGGAATCAATATTGCAGGATGCATACATGAGTGACAGACGACATTCCACAGGTGATTGCTCGCGCTCCGGAATCCGTGTCCAACTCGAATCAGAATGTGGTGCTCTGAGGAATTGAGGTCTCAGTTGGGACCCGTTCTGTGCGATCCACAGCCAACGAGCAGGGCAGCAATTGAACAAAGGCGGATCATCCAGTCAGGCCCTGGGACAACAACAGCGTGGAGTCGCGATGACGGGAGCGAGGGCGATCTGGCCAGATACAAGCTGGCAAGTGGGGATGGGGCTCGCGGTGGTCTGACTAATGAGGAGGGAGGAACTGCGACCTGCAGGTATTGTACTTCTGCAGTATTGGGTGACAACCTAAAGGTGGATGTATGCCTGCCTTTACAGCTGAGTTGAGTTTGCCTGCCCTCACAGTTGGTGGTGGTGGTGGTGGTGGTGGGAGTTTGTCAAGTGGCAGGCACGATGGTGGCCGTCCGCCCCAACAAACCCAACCAGCACCACCACATCATGAGGGAGGATGAGTCAAACCGGTGATGTCAGATCCCCTGCGGGCTCCAACTACTCCATCGCGCCTAAACTGCTCCAGGGAAGGTGCCTGAAGACCGCCCAGACCGCCGGACGGAAAGTCCACGTCGGGGGCCCCAATCCGGTCTAGCGTGGTACGGAACTGGTACGGTTGCCCAGCTCGGGGCCATCTTCAGGCAGATCCAGGCAGATCCAGGCATCCTCAGGCAATTACCTGCTCCCTTCGGCATAGGCCCGCCACCGCCCTCGCTGCCTGCCCTTTTTCTCTCACCTTCTCCTTTCCCCCCCCCCCCCCCGTCGACTTCATCCTTCCTCCCCAAGGCAAATCTTCATCGTCTCCAACCCAGATTTTCCCCGTCAACTCTCGTATCTAGGGCACCAAGCTACCCTTTTCCTCCACCCACCCCCCCTCTTCAAGCTTTTCCCATCCCACCTGCTTCAAGGAAATTTCAAGTACAGGCGGTCTTAAGCTCCCCTGAGTCCTTGTCTCAACGCACAAACCGGTCAAGACTTCCCCGCGCGCAACCTCCCCCGTTCAATTCCACCCCCTCACATCCAAGCTCGTTGCGTCTTTTACCGTCAAGATGTCTGCTGCCGTCGAAAACACCGCCGACAATGTCGCCTCTGTCCCTGCTACTACCTCCCCCGAGGCTACCAACGGCACTGCTCCCGCCCCTGCACAGTCTACCGATGCTGCCGCGGCCAGTGCTGATGAAGGACGTCGGTTGTACATTGGGAACCTCGCTTATGCGACCACTGAGGGGGAGCTGAAGGAGTTTTTCAAGAACTACACGATGTAAGTGCTTGACCTGCATTGTTTCCACCTGGCCTTTTCTCGACATATCTCCCGGTTGGTCTAAGCTCCTCGGGGGCCGTCCAGAGCCACGTTGCCGGCCCCCTTGCTGCCATCGGAGCTAGTCCAGCCCGACACTGGCATGTGACCATGGCTACAACTTGCCTCGGGCCTGGTTTCTGGAGCTCCTCTTTGTGTATATGTTTTGTCAGGAAGGTTGCAACGAATCTAACAGCAGCTCAATTGCAGTGAGAGCGTCTCCATCCCCGTGAACCCTCGCACCAACCGCCCCGTTGGATACGCCTTCGTGGATCTCGCCACTGCCAACGAGGCCACCGCTGCTATCGAAGAACTGTCTGGAAAAGAAATCCTCCAGCGCAAGGTCTCTGTCCAGCTTGCCCGCAAGCCCGAGCCCGCCGAGGCTAAGGCTGAGGGTGCCGCAAGTGGCGGTGAGGGTGCCAGCGGTAACGAGGGCCGCAAGAGGGCTGGTGGTCGTGGTCGTGGCCGCGGTCGCGGTCGTGCTCGTGGAGGCCGCCTGCCCCGTGCTGGTCGCTCTGTAAGTATATCCCGTTATTGGGAGTGACCAATAAAATGCTAACCGCGTGTATAGCAGGCCCCCGCTCCGAACGGCCAGGACACCACTGAGCCTGCTACCATCCCCGATGAGGCTGCTCCTCTGGCCGAGGTCACTGACCAGAACGAGACCGTTGCTTCCGGTGAGGCTGGCAAGCAGGCTGGTAAGCCCCGTGCTCCTCGTCCCCAGAAGCAGCGCGGTCCTCCCGAGGATGGTATCCCCTCCAAGACCAAGGTCATGGTGGCTAACCTCCCTTATGACCTGACCGAGGACAAGGTACGGACAATGAATTATTCTACTGGATGCGGAGTGCTAACCCCCTGCAGCTTAAGGAGATCTTTGCCGACTACCAGCCTGTTTCCGCCAAGATCGCCCTTCGCCCTATCCCCCGCTTCATGATCAAGAAGCTCCAGGCCCGGAACGAGCGCCGCAAGGGTCGTGGTTTCGGATTCGTTACCCTGGGCTCCGAGGAGCTCCAGGACAAGGCCGTTCAGGAGATGAACGGCAAGGAGATTGAGGGCCGTGAGATTGCCGTCAAGGTTGCCATCGACAGCCCCGGCAAGGAGGACGACGCTGTTGCTCCGGCCGAGAAGACTGAGGAGGAAGTGACCGAGGCTCCGGCGCAGGAGAACGCTGCTCCCGCCGCTGCCTGAATGACAAGCTCGTTCTTTGCCTGAACGAAGAACCCCCGTGGAAACTCGGGGGTTGGAGGAGAAGTCGGGACCCGTCATCTGGATGGTTTTTATAGTGGGCGTCGTCAGGAGGCCATTTTCTTTTCCGGTCGGGGAGAAAGGCGCAAGAGCAGAAAGGAAAAGTTCAAAAGCCAAAAGCCTTTTACTATTCTTCCTGTTTGATCTGGTCCTGGGGTTCTTTATATCTTGTATACGGATGCCCGAAAGGGATTCGTACTGGAGAGATGAAAATGCGTAATGTGTTGTGTGACGGACCTGACCCTTGCTCACGAATCTGCCATTCTGCTACACTGTATCTTAGCAATATTTATTTAGCTTATGATTAGCCACAAGCTGGGCTTGTAGTTGTGCCGATCCATTAGTAGTTCGTTGTCTTTGATATCGGTAGATGACTATTGTCCTTGTTTGCACCTGCAAAAAGTACCAGGAGAGAAACCGTTAACAGTGATGTAATGTTCCCCGGTGCCCAGCAACCAGCTCTGGATTGGTCGGTGGGTCTTCCTCGGAGCAATAACTGATTTAAGTATCTGACCTACTAGTGTAGTAGATGGTAGAATGTTCCATGATCCATCCGATGCAGACGACTCCACCTGTCTGTCCGGGATGTAGTTATCATTTGGTTACACTGCTTTATTCTTGGCATTGATAGAGATTAGGATTAAAATCGATTCACATGTTTGTGTATGTCTGTGGGTGTTGTTAGTGTACATTTATCTTCTGAGGCACGGGTACTACTAGTACTAACAGCTAAGCATTTCATGATTAGTTACCATTGAAGTCTACTATTACTATTGAAAACCATAGCTAGGTGCTACTAGTCAGTCCTTCCTTGTATGTTGACAACTGCTGTTACTAGTATTAGCTTCAGGTGAAGAGATATTTTTTCATGCCTACTACTATTACTACTATTACTACTATTACTACTATATCGACAGCAGAGATAGAAACAAGAAGAATTAGTTGATACCTGGATATAAACGATTATGATTTGAGGATTTGGTATTTTTTGATGAAGGGGGAGGGGAAAGGGTTATATAATGGTAGTTGGGTAAGTAGTATATATGGATACATGATTGGTTGGTTGGTTGGTTGGTAGTTAGTTGGGCATGGCATGTATAAATGAGCGTATCGCACCCGTCATCCACACATGCATACAAAAATCTCGCCCTCGTATGCATACACATGTACATAAAAGAGAGAGATAAAAGATGCGATATGCCTGAACTTGTCGTGGTTGAGTTTGACGAAACCACGTTCAGCCAGTTTTGGATGTCTGGTGTGTGTGTTTCACTTTGTTTTGTTTGGTTCCGTTGAGGGGGGAATTAGAGGGCAAAGGTGAAATCTGGGCTTCGGTGGGTGAGGAGGTGGGGAGGGGTTAAAGTGTTTGGTGCTGGGGATAGGAGAGCATGGAGAGTTCACTTTGGGTGGTGTTTTAGTCGGGGATGCATGTGTGGTGATGTCCGTGATGGGGAGTGAGGTTGAGGTTGAGGTTGGTTTCATAAGTTGGGTTGGAAAATCAGAGAGTCGTGTTTGAATCTCTGCTTGGGGTGCTTGAAGTATTTGGTGTTGGGGATAGGAGGTCATGATGTTCAAGTTGGTTGATGTTTAAGCTGGTTTCGGATGATGAATAGTGGATGGTAGAAGGAGGCACTATCTGCTTTTCATCATTTGCGGTTGGAACTCGGGGTCGGTTTTGTAGAGTGGGGAATGAAATCAAAGATCTGATGCTTGTTTGTATAGAATTGTGAGGGCTGGAAGTGAGGTAGGTCAGTGCCGGAGAATAGTGTCTTTGTTAACGAGGAGGGTAATTTGAGGTGGAGGGAGATGTGCCAATATGTTAGGATGAGAGAGGAGGAAGTTGTATATGTCCTGAATCTATCGTTTATGGTTTCGTCGGGGAGGGGCTAAAGAGGTAATGCATGGGTTTGTTGGAGCACCGCAATGGTTCGGTGGGTGGAGGATTCTTCACAGCCAGTGAATCGTACCATATTTGGAGAGAATGGGTTCTTGGAATGCAAGCCTCGATTTCATGAGGCGTGACTGGTTGTAGATTGTGGGTTTCAGGTATATGCTTCAAAGGGTTGTAGACTTGTGAAGGGTGAATTTCCCGGAATAGTCCCGTTCTTTTGTAAGGCAAGTGCTTGCTTCGAGAGAGAGATGGAGGTTCTTGAAAAGTCAAGCTAGTCGTGCATAATGCTGTATCTCTCTATCATGAGGAGTGACACTTTGATTCCAAAGAGTCGAAGTCTTGCTGGGCGTACTGGCACTGTGTTTCCCGACTGCTTTGAGGGGTGATTTCTCACACAGGACAACATGAAATATACCTGCGCAGAGAAAGCCTCCTGCCGTAGGTGCTGCATGTTCCTACCATGAGAAATGGATCACGTCGAGGGGCATATGAGCTCGTGACTCCAGTGCTAGACTAGGATAGTGGATCGTTCTTTAGAAGGTTGGATTCCACCAGTAGTTGGGTAGTGAGTCGAGAGATTCGTGCAGGACACAGACCCTAGCCATCGAGGGTATCTCTGTCTGGTGTGGAATTCCACAATTGAGCCTGGCCAGGTGGGCTGTATTGCAAATTCTGTGTAGGAAAGGGCTCCATGGTGATGGTCCTAGAATGGTTCCTCAAGACGCTGTCATGGGATGCCATGATGCCGATGAGCCAATAAATTTGATGATATGGTGGTCGATATAAGTTCTATTATCCACTTTATTTTGCGTGGAACTATCCATTGTGATCTCTGCAGACAACCGTGCGCAGATAGGCTGGCTGAATTAGCGAACGTGCCTTGATCGCATCCAGCCATCATGTGCCAATCTGTTCATCACCCCGCTTTAGACTGGGAAGATATGGTCTCTTAATCCCTCCAGGCCATGGCAGATCATCTTCGAACTTGATATTATACTTAACTTAGCACCAAGGGTAGTCGGAGCACCTTGTTGACCACATCTTCCTGTCTCTGCAATCCTGTTCAAACACCTTCGACGAACGGCTTGATGGTCTTGATGAAAGAGCAATTGATCCGTGGCTTTTTCAACCTGCAGTTGAGAAGACATTGGGGTGGTTATAGTATTAGCTGTCTTGGTCTGGTATGCTCGCTGTTCTACTTCTTTCGCTGTATACCTCATTCTCGTCTCCCGTGGAGATCTGGTGAGCCCTTTGACAAAGGGTATATGTTATGGTAGACGACTTGGTCGGATCCAGTTCAGCTTGGATGGACGATATAGCGTGAGCCTCACTCATTAAGACTAGCTTGGAGAAGAAGTGAAATCATCGGAGAAAATCACCAAAGAATTATAGAGTTAATGTTAGAATCTGATTCATAATGTAGTCACCGATGCCGATCCAGCGTGCGTTAGCTTCTCGTTAGGGCCCTGGGATGGGTTTGCAATAGAGGATGCTTTAGTGAGGCTTGTACAGTGTAGGTCTTGCTGTCTTGGTGTGGTTGATATACATAGGTAGACTTTCCCCCAAATACGATATTGAGGAACGATCGAAGATCGGAAAGGATATCGGTTGCTGATAGGAACATAAAGTTCTGGATCGTGACTGTGATTATCTCAATGAGAGTGAACTGATCAGCTGGGAGAGATCTTGGCCATTTGACCATCTGATGAAAATGCTTAGGGACCCGGACTTGATATGTTTGATCTGATCGTGACTGGCTTGAATGGATGGATGAAGCAGGTCCCTGGTTCTTTATATAATGCATGGCAGGTGATCTACAATCGGTTCCTGCAGGAGTACTCCTACGGAACGCAGGAATCTTCCTATGTAAATATTATCTATCTTCCTAGGTGGTTGTACAACGGTACTGGTATCTGCCTAGCGCGACAAGAAATCCAAAAGACACTAAGACGGATATTTCCAGAAAGAAATATACTTATACGCGTAGACGCAGTCAAGCCTATTACTACCTCCAGCTATTATCCCATCCGGCCTGCTCTACGGCAAAGGCGATGGCTAATTCGGAAAATCTAGCCATGTGCTATTCCATGGCTGTCAGTGAGACTCAGCGTAAAATCGGTGAAGATGAACTCACATCAAGAGAGAAAACTCCCGTCTCATCGTCAATGTACATGGTGTCGTTCACGCCGTGGACGTATGGATCGAATTCTCCAGGAAAGTCTCCTCCGGCGAGCGGGTTCCCCTCGGAGGCAAATGCAGAGGGATAGTTGAGTTGCGTATAGGACATGTAGTCCGAACCCGCATTGCTGGTGTTGTCAGCATTCTTGATTGCCTGTCATATTTAAAACGACTTACGGTCCTAGCTCATATACTTCCGCCGGAATGGAAATGTATTCCCGGCTCAGGTTCACGGTCCAGTTCGTGAGAGCGGCGTCGGCCTGTGTCGCGACAAAACCGATCGTCTCGGTAGCGTTGCGGGCAATGAACGCTGTCATGTCCTGTAAGAAATTGATTAGACGAGCTGACGTGGGTAGGATAGGTTGCGACTCACAAACTCCATCATCGCACCAATCTTCGCGCCCTGCTCCTTCTTATACCGCGCTATGGCCTGGCTGCCCAGGAGTCCGCCCTCCTCGGCCGCGTACCAGTGGAACTCGACGGGGCCGTACTTGGGCGTATACCCGTTCTCAGCGAGGATGCGGAACGCCTCAAGAATGCTGACGGTGCCAGAGCAGTCATCGTCCGCACCAGGGGCGGGGAGCAGCGGGAAGAGGTAGTTGGCGGAGTCTTGGTGGGCGCCAATGATGGTCAGGGGCAAGGAGAAGTTGCGGACTTTGGGTTCAAAGCGTGCAATAATGGAGGATTGGCGGAAGGGGTGAGTAAAGTATTCGAGGGAGATGTGGGTGCGGAATGGCGATTTGGCGATGATCTTGTGTGGGTTAGTAAATGGTGGTGCGTAGAGAGGATGAGGGTACCTCGGCAATGTGGTCATGAAGCCATTCGGAGCTCTTCTCGCCGTGAAAGTCACCGTAGTAGCGGTTGTAGTACGAGGTCATGTGCTGGAGGACATTGTACATTCGCTGTGTCTCGACGTGGGCGAACAGCGGCTTGACGAGGCGTTTGTGGGCCAAATCGGGGAGGTCGGGAGAAGATGGAATGTTAACAGAGGGGGTTTCCACTCCAATGAGGACAACTCACTTGGGTTACCGGCGGAAGCAGTTGTTGCCTGCTCGGCATAAAACTCATGGTGGTCAGTAATGTCGATAAACTTCTGGCCGCGACGGCGGAGGCGAATCTTGTCGCCCTCGGTCATCCATTCGGCCTTTTCTTCGCCCCGGACGTGCAGCAGACGGGGCTCGGCCAGGAACGCGGCGGCTTCAGGACGCAGAGACACCAGCGCCGCAACAGGGTCGGAGTGGGTGTTCAGGGCGGAGAGAATGGCCTCGTCCACATGGTGTTGACCATATGCATTGGGTGCATTGGGGGCCTCGGGAGACGGGGCGAAGACTACTTGGGACTCGGCCAACGGGTGGGGGGAGGCCAAGGCAGCCCCAGCGGTGCCCCAGAGGAGCAGCAGAGTGGAGGCGAGCATGATGTTAGTAACTGGGTTGGAGATGGGAAATGAACGGTGGAATAGAAAGGGGAGAAGATGGGAGATAAGCAATAAATAAGCTCGGACTGCAAGGGACCGATAAACCGATAGTAGCCAACGGTCGCGCTTATCAGTCCCGCCTCATCTCTCCGCGCGATTTGCTGATGACAATTGACAGATCATGGACCTGGCCGATTGAAGCTGATTAATTGGTTCTAGCTGTTAACTAGGCGATCCATGAAGTGACTCATCCCTTAATCTATCACTTGTTGGAGTAAAGTGGCTACCTATGTTGTCTGGTAGCATAAGCACTACCTAGCATATGTAGACAAGGCGGTGTCAATTGGATTGCACCATCCCGACTGGTAACTCGCACTCAACAAGACACTCTTGCGTCTGGATTCAGAGGCAATATGTAATATTGTCTGCATATCATAAGACTGGCTCTCTCTCTTTCAGATCTTCCTCATGCAAGCCTATTTCAGCAGCATCTCTGATGCGTTCTCTCTGCTCATAGATGGTAAGTCTATTCTATCGAAGATTTCGTAGTGTGATGCTTCCGCGAGAGGGTCCCAGCAAGGCATACACGTCCAAGAGCAGGTCCATGTTACTGACATCATCAGAAACCAAAGCCAGGGAACTCCGTCGATAAAGATCCTCCCCGTTATTATGTACGGTTTGACTCTCGCCTGCTAGCCCTCACAATTCACGGCCCCTATTCTTTGGGAGTTGAATGGTGCCAGCGGATTGTCAAGCAAGTCCAGGCATGTTCTTTAGAGGATATTGATCATGCACCAGTTTGTGTCAAGTTCAGTCCCGTCGAACTAGTTTAAAAAGGCCTGCAAATGTGTCATCCAGTTCCATGCCCCCAATTTAATCCCCGGTTAGGGGTGACGCAGTTCCTTCTCCCCTGCACTGGAATATGTCACAAGGGCATAAGGACTGTTAATTAGCCTACCGGCTTCTTCTGGCGGACTGATACCTGCCCCCTGTGTCGTCCCAATCCTCGTGTGTGCCTTGCGAATGAACGATTTTCTACCTCCGTTCAAAGAAACTCTATTACTCATTGGCTGCTCCTTGAAGCCCCTACACATTCAAAAGTCATTATTCAAGAGAGAGGATACTAGTACGAGATCGTGAGAAATCACTAAACAAAGAAGACGTTTTCGCATGCCACCCCTTCCAAGACAAACATTACTCGTCTGTGTGCTGGTTAGTTGAATGGCCTTTTTGAAGAAAAAAAGGGTTTTTTGCCGGAATCAGCCATGGAAGGAAAATCATGCTTTTCAAAATGCAGGACCCAGATTTCCGAGAAAAACACTCTTTTTGACACCGTCATAGCTGTGTTCAACTTGGTCTTTCAAGGGCCCATGGTGTCTGACTCGGGCCAGGCAGCAAGCCAGTGTCAAAATCAGGCTTTTTACATGCTATTGCCGATACTGAGCATAAGATAACCAAAGAACAACCATGGTTTGCACAGTCCAAATGTTGGTAATTACGTCCGATGTACGATTTTTAGAAGCGTTCTAGCATCCAAAAATTGATTTTAAATGCCGTATGGATGAAGAAAAGCCCCCATGCCTTGGATGAATGCTCCAGACTAGCGCCACAGTCTGCAATGTTCTTTCTTATATCTTGAGAATCCGATGGAAAAAGCACCAAAAACAGCAGCTACCAACTGACTTTCTCTATATAAATGACACACACTTTGACAGTCTAGAGATAGAACGATTATCATTTGCACTGCCAACACCATTGAACTGACAGTCAGATCACTGGTATGTCGCTACCGAGAGTCCTTTACCACTTTATTCAACCCAGGTTCAGTAGCTGACTTGATAGCGATAGTCGAAGTACCAGTGACTTTTCGAAAAGGAATTTTAAATGGCAACACAATCGGAGACTGAAAGCCTGATCAGTTTCGAATTGGGGGCCCACCAGTATCTGGCACGTCCTATTGAAAGTGTATGTTCTAATCGGGTAATTTATTTTCACAACCTGCTTTTTAACAAGCTGATGCATGATAAATATCAGTATGGCGTCCTGGAGGCTCTTTCAGACAGCTCTGGTCTAGTCACCTACCTTCATGTATCCAAGGATAAAACCCTTGACGCAAATGCCCTTGAGGACTGGCGAGCATCTCTTCTAGCGAAAGACGATGTATTCCATGTTGACTTTCTTCAACACATCATCATTGGAGGTGCCTGCTCGAGTGAGGTGCATCTTACTGAAGATGTCCAGGACTTATTTCAAGGATGGAACACGACAAAGATAACGTACGAGCCACAGCTTGATATTGCCAGTGGGCCATATTATATCCAAAAAGGCATTCTATACTCCGTATGGAAAGTCTATGAAGACTGTCAGCTTGCCTTCTTACAGGCGACCTGGCCCTCATCCCAGGGAGATGGGTGAGTATCTCTACATGGGTCAAAATACACAGACGCTAGATTAACATACCTAGGACACTCTTTAAGACCATATCTGCCGGTAGTGACTACCGTGGGCACGGAATTGCTGTCCCCGCGAGGTCATACTCGATCAAATGGCCATCAATATCTACACAGATTGAGGACGATTCGGACAGGTACAAATCCTAACTCTATATCAGACTGACCGCTGTATTATTCTGGGGCTGACTATGTCTCTATATAGTGTACTGAGAGGCATGAGGGTTTCTGTTAAAGACAATGTTCACATTAATGGGACTCGGACAACCCTCGGCAATCGCGCATACCTTGAGACATACCCTGCCCAGGAGCATAATGCAGAGGTCGTATCACGACTTATAAAAGCAGGTGCACATATCGTCGGGAAGAACCATCTCAGTTGCCTTGCTATGATGGAGCATCCAACTCAGAGTGCTGACTTTCAAGCACCGTTTAATCCACGGGGCGATGGCTACCTACTCACCGGCGGCAGCAGTACTGGAAGCGCTGCTGCAGTTGCTGCTTATGACTGGTTGGATACTTCAATCTGCAGTGACAGTAAGCGTTTGCGTTTTATCAGTACATCCGAGATGTTGACACTGCCATTGATGACCTTGTGAGAAACCTAGCTAACGCTGATACAACAGCAACTGGTAGTGTTCGAACCCCAGCCTTGCAGACTGGAGTTTTTGGGTTCCGCCCTTCTACCGGCGCTGTGAGTGGCGAGGGCCTGGTGAACGCTTGGCCTGATATGGATACAGTTGCATGGGTGGGAAGAGATCTGAAGATGTTCCCAGACGTCTTTCGTGTCCTTGCAAACTCCTGGGCTACTGCCAAGGGGGGGAATTTTTCAAGTGAAGATTCGATAGAAATATTGTATCCCAGTGATTTCCTCCCCGGAAACTCTGAACAGTCACGAGTCACAGAGGACTTTCTTGCCCAGATAACCTCGGCAACAGGCGGTTCTTTTCGCCCAATTTCTATACACGACGACTGGCGGAATACCGCGCCGGTGGAGGAAAAGGATCTCCGACAGTATCTCTACAATGTCAGTTTTGCCTCTGACACAACTCCATTTCGATCAGTATCTTACCAGGATTGATCTAGCTCACTCAACATGGCTGGTTCTACTCTGCATACAAATCCTTTGAGCAGTTCAGAAACGACTATATTGAGAAGCATGGATATAGCCCATTCGTGACCGAGGTGGTAAGGTGGTATTGGTATGGACTTCCCCCAAGATTGCCATCTACAGGAATTAATGCGTCATGAACAGGGCCTTGGGAAAGGATGTGACTGGCGAGGACTATCCTGAGTTACGGAATCGTCTCGCAATATTCCGGAACTGGTTCCTAGAACAGTATCTGCAGGACCGGCCGCGCAACACGCTAATAGCGATGCATATTGACACCGTGAGACCCAAATACCGCGACGAGTACCCAGGAGCAAACAACCCGGATGTGCCTGGACTCCGCGCCACGTATCTTTCGGCAATCCTTCAAGCCCCTGAGTTGGCTATTCCAAGTAAGTCCCCCATCGTGTGCTGCAGACAAACACACATGCTCATAAAGTCCCGTTAGTTGGTCAAATCGATTACTACTCCCGGATCATCGAACGACTCGAGAAAATTCCCGTGGCCGTATGTTTGATGGGGGCGCCTGGAACCGATTTGGAACTGATAGAATGGACCCTGCAAGCTATGGAGAAGGCTGATCGCCCAACGAAAGTCAAGACCGGAAAGCTGGCCTTCTAAATACTGACCGGCGGGACGAATGTTTTCACGTAAGCCATAGATGGTGTTTTGTTGAAGCCATTGATTTAATCAACATATGAAGCCCCAATCCATGGTCATTCGTAGAGCAGGAGCCATGGGCCGATGGGCGGAACTGTTGGCCGAATCCACCTAAATCGCATAGGTTGTAGTTCCAGGCGAGCTTCCCATGGGCACTGACGCCTCATCCCCATCGGTTGGTTGCGATAATGACCAGGAGCCAAGTGGATCGGGCGGGTGGAGCGAGGCTAAACGTAGTGCCGTGGCTCCCCTCCGATCGGCCCCTCTCTCGTTGTCTCTCTCCCTCTCCTTCTCCCTCTGCTGAATCTCTCCCCGATCTCTCACCGCATCCAGGGGCTGGGGAGCATTGAGCAATTGCTGCCCGTCTTGTTCCCTCCATCTATCCGTGCTCCCACCTTAGTCCACCTCGCTTTAATCATGTCGCGAATGTGGGAAGTTGATCCCGAGACGAGGGCCAAGGTATGCCACATCCACCCCTCAATAATCTCCTTACTCCCACCATCTCCCTCCACAGACAACCCCGACTGACTTCCCCGGACTCTTTCCTCTCTCTAGCTTGTCCAGTTCTCCAAAATCAACGGCAACGACAAATGCTGCGACTGCGGCGCACCCTCGCCCCAATGGGTATGACCTCACCCGGCACCACTACGCCACATTTCCTTCCAACCAACAATAACAACTAACACAACAACACCATGTCCAGGCCTCCCCCAAATTCGGCACCTTCATCTGCCTTAACTGCGCCGGCACTCACCGTGGTCTAGGCGTCCACATCTCCTTCGTCCGCTCCATCACCATGGACGCCTTCAAAACCTCCGAGATCCTCCGCATGGAAAATGGCGGCAACGAACCCTGGAAGACCTTCTTCGACTCCCACCCCATCACGCAATCCGAAGGTCGCACGTTTGAAGACTCCACCATCAAAGAGCGTTACGAGGGCGAGGTCGGCGAGGAATGGAAAGAGAGACTCTCCGCTAAGATCGAAGGCAGGGAATACGTCCCCGGTCAACAGCAACCCCCACAACCGAAGAAGAAAGAACCGACGTCACGGTCGAGCACACCTCTCGCTGCTCGGGGCGGATCCCCTGCGTCGCTTGACGCGGTGCCAGAACTGAGTAAGAAGGAACGCAACGAGGCGTATTTTGCTCGCTTGGGGACGGAGAATTCTTCGCGTTCGGAATCGGTGCCTCCGTCGCAGGGGGGCAAGTTTACCGGTTTTGGTGGTGGAATGCCGGCTACAAGTGCGTCGAAGTCCTCGTCGGGCGGTAACGGGGCGGGAATTCCGGGGTTAGATGATTTTCAAAAAGATCCGATGGCTGCGTTGACGAAGGGATTTGGATGGTTCACAACGACGGTCGGGAAGGGCGCGAAGACGGTGAATGATTCGTATATCCAGCCTACGGCGAAGACGGTATCCCTCCCTTCCATCACCTAATCCATCCCCAACCCATGAGCTAAACAATACTAATCTTCGGACTATAGATAGCAGAATCCGACTTTGCAGCCCAAGCCCGCGTCCACGCCTCTACACTAGGCCAGAACATGCAGTACGGAGTCCGCGGCGCAGCAGATCATTTCCAGCGTTTCGTCGAGGGACAAGATGAGGCTGCAGCTGCGGCCGCAGCACGGAGAGGCCGTGCAGAGCCCGAACGGAAGGACTTCTGGGATTCATTCTCTACTCTCGCAGCGGAAGATAGTCATCGGAGGACTGCGTCGAGGTCGAGTGCCATTGGGACTGCGGCCATGAAGACGGGGCCTAGTGGTGCTGGCGCTTCTTCGGCTTCGTCTGCTGCTGCTACGTCGACGGCGACGTCCACAGCAACGGTAGGGAAGAAAAGTACGGATGAGGGAGGATGGGATGATAATTGGTAAATGGATTAGATCTCGTTTCTTTCTACCTAGGTTAGATTGTTGGGTAGATATCATGTAGCGTTCATATAGTTGCCTACCCGTCTTGCCTACGCTGAATGACAAGACAGCATTACTTGTGATTGATTGATTGATTAATGAAAAGGAGTATGACATGCCAGGTTTCGATCGGAGTGTTGGAGTGAGTTGTTGCCCGGGAACACTGCATTGAGAGAGAGCGAGAGTATGCAATTTTATATTCGTTTACGACTCTCTTTACCCTTAGACCTGTAGATCTGAGACAACTACCATCCACACCGACTACCTATCCCAAAGACCACCATCCGTTTACCTACTCCTATACTGATAAATCCCCTGCAAGGTCGCATTTCTCAGCATTTATTACGTTTATCCGACGGGCCAAACAATCCATACGAATGGCTACTCACTGTCAGAGACCCAAAAATGATCAAACGGGGGAAGGCAGTGATGTACCGCACCCTAGGGATGAAAGCAGAGAATTGCATAGGGATCAATCAAGGAAAGTCTCATCATTCCCGCAATCATGCAAGAAGCATCCTCGCGCGAAATCATCGTTTGCGTTATCCCGGACATGCTCAAGATGTCCTCCCTCTTCGAGCCGTCTTACCTTTCATAAAGAATCTAATCGGTTCTTGTAATGACTGTGACCCCCGGCGGAGGGTGGCACGATGACCCCCGCATATTCATTGAACCTTATGCTATGAAATGGAAGCTGCCGGTCTGATGGACTTCGCTTCGTGATAGAATTGACCGGGACTTTGTGAACATGCTGTGGCAACTCAAGGCAGTGAGTGAGTGGCAAGTCGGTTTTGGGCAGACCCTGCGAACTGACTCACCGATAAGAATGGGAACTTTGAGTGGCTCTTATGATGAGGCTTTGGTGCAGACAACATGGGGAGAATGCTTCTTTGTTATGTAGTGCAGTGTGCAGTGTCTCTACGGGGCAGAGGACTGACTATATGGAAGAGGGATCTCGGCGCAGACCCTAATAGAGCAGACAGAGGAGGGGGCAACACTCCTCTTAGATAACAACGCGAACATCTCCGCAATGTGTGACTGACATATATCTGTAAGCACCCGGTAAGTCGTATCGCCTATAATCAGCAGACATCCAAGCACCATGCATGCTCAATTGAATAGAGTTATCAGATCTAACCCCTTAATTGTGGTTTAGTTAATATTACCCTTCCCGGCTCGCTGTCCACTAGAATTGGCTTATCATCAAGAAACAAGAAATTTCCGTCGACTAAATTGATCCCAACACCGCTGCTAATTAACTTGCCGGTACTCATCTACTTCAAAACCAGGGACCGGATTTTGGATTCTGAAATCAGCTCATTTCAACGATTGCTGGGTCGCACGGAAATGTAGATTGGACAATTAAAGAAGGGAATGAGTATGTATGTAAACTTGACCTGGTCTATACATCTTACAAAGAAATGATGGTTGCATCACGCCGAATAGGACTGCTGCTAGATAGAATACTACATATATAGATTGATCTGTCAGTTGTGCCTAGCGTTCGAATTTAATGACTGTGGGCTGGGGTCTTTGGTAGGATTGTCGTTTGCCCGATGGCCTTTATAGTCTACCATACAAATCCTACCCATAGCTAACATGGAACACTCGTCTTTGATACGTGATGCTCGTCGAGACATCTAGCTTCTTCGCTTAGTTCTAGAAGTTCAATATTTTCCACTATTCGTTTCCTCTTTCAGAGTATTCAGATAGATTTCTGACATACTATCTAGAATTTCTGAAACATTGACAAAAAAAGAGAGGAAAGAAATCTACATAGGCGAGGTATATACTATCGAAATGAATTTATTCAAAGTCAAATCAAGTGAAGCCTTTCTAGAGGCCCAGAGACTGACTAACTGGTCTTCAGGGTAGCTCTTTATTTGTTCATACTGTACTCTACCTTACCACACTACAAAACGACACTCATTAAAACAAAGTCATAGATGGAATCATTATTTGTTCATATCGCCATGAATTTACGAGCTATCTAGTAATCTCCACTTCCACCCCGTTTAGCGTAATCCATCCTCTAGAAAAAGAGAAGAAGGATAAATCTACAACCCAACCCAATACCTCGTCTTCTCCACCGTGAATTGATCACGGAGTTCTCCCTCCCCAGTCCCCGTGACCAAAACGCTATACTCGCCTTTCTCCGAAATCCATTCCTCGCGCTGCTCGTCCCACCAACTCGTGGCTAGCTTCTTCTCCACTACTACCTGGACCGTTTTCTCTTCCCCGGGGTTGAGGAAGACTTTAGTGAAGCCCTTGAGTTCTCGAACGGGCCGGTTCACGCCCGTTACGGGTGGGGGAAGGACCCAGAGCTGAACGATTTCGGCGCCGGGGATGGAGCCGGTGTTTTTCACAGTGACTGATGCGGTGATGGGTTCGCCGTCGGAGAGGGTAGGTTGTTCCGGGGAAGTGGTGAGGGTTAGGTTTGAGCGGGAGAAGGTGGTGTAGGATAGGCCGTGGCCAAAGGGGAAGAGAGGAGGGAGGTTGACTTTTTCGTAGTAGCGGTATCCGACGTAGACGTCTTCGCCGTAGAGGACGCGTCCCCGTTCGGAGCGGAAGTTCAGGTAGCTTGGGTTGTCTTGGAGGCGGACGGGGAAGCTGACGGGGAGTTTGGCGGAGGGGTTGACGTCTCCGTAGAGGATGTCTGCGATGCCGTTTCCACATTCGTTGCCGCCAAACCAGGCGTGGAGGAGAGCTTTGGACTTGTGGACCCAGGGCATGGTGACTGGGGTGCCGGATTGGAGGACGACGACGGTGTTAGGGTTGGCGTCGAGGACACGGGAGATCATTTCGTCGGTGCCTGGGGGCAGGTCCATGGTTTCGCGGTCGTGGCCTTCGGTTTCCCATTCGCTGGTGAGGCCGGCGAAGATGACGACTTGGTCTGCGGTGCGGGCTTGGGCGACGGCGGTGGAGATGAGGTCTTCTTGGGTGGTTTGGCGGGCGGCGCCGAAGCGGAAGCCGCCGGGGCCGAAGACGACGATGCCGCGGGTGTCGAGGTCGGAGGTTGGGGCGGTGCCGAATTCGAAGACCACTTTGTAGGTTTGGTTGGCGTTGAGGTGTTTGGAGCCGCGTTCTTCGACGGTGGCGGTGCCGAAGAAGGCGGAGCCTTGACGTTGGTTCTTGGTGTTGTCGACTATGAGTTCGTCGTCGATTAGGAGCCGGCCGGTGCCGACGACGGTGACGCCAAAGTCGTAGATGCCGGATTCGGTGGGGGTGAAGTAGCCTTCCATGTCGATGTAGTAGGTGAGGGAGTTGATTTTGGGGTTGATGTAGTCCATAAGGAAGCCCGTGGAGCGGAGGAGGTGGAGTTCGTCGACGAGAGTGCGAGAGGAGTGCGAGGGGGGTTCATTGTAGACGCGGAAGCTGAAGCCCGGTTTGTTATCGGCGGTTTTGAGCAGGGGGCCGAGGAGAGGGAGATCTTTGTGGGAGTAGACGCCTTGAGAGAAGTCGATGGAGGCGTTGCTTTTGGCCTCGACGCCTTCGTAGGGTGAGACAGTGTAGTAGGGGTCTAGGGAGGCAGAGCCACCGCCGCAGTAGGCGGCGATTTTGGCATTGGGGCCGATGACGAGGATGGATTTGTCTTTGCTGAGGGGGAGGAGGCTGTCTTCGTGCTTCATCAGGACGACGGACTCGGCGGCAGCACGGCGGAGCAGAGCCTGGTCTTGGGGCCGGTTGAGGGCTTTTTCAACGGCATTCTCGGGGATGCCGAGTGGCTCGACCCAGTTGATGAGGTTGAGAATGTTGCGGACGCGTTCGTCCAGGACGAACTCGGGGACCTTGTTGGAAGAGACGGCGTGTGCCAGGGCAGTTCCACGCCAGCGTGTTTTGCCGGGCATTTCTAGATCCAGGCCTGCCTCAATGGCATCGGAGGTGCTGTAGGTTCCGAACCTGGAAGAGTTCAGTATTCTGTGTGAACCAGTCGGCCAAAGGACATGCCTTCCGTTTGATCTCTCAGGGAGTCCAACAGGAGTAGTATGTGTGGGTTGTAGGATTAAACTTACCAATCGCTCATGACTAGACCATCCCATTTCCACTCCTTGCGGAGGATATCAGTTATGATACCTTTATTTTCACTGACATGAGTCCCATTGACTTTGTTGTAGGCCGTCATGACGCAGGCAGTGGGACAGATGCGCATTGCCAACTGGAATGGCAACAGGTAGATCTCGCGCAAAGCGCGCGGGGTGACGATGCTGTCTACGGCCATGCGCTCATGTTCTTGGTCGTTACACACAAAGTGCTTGAGGGTGGCAGCAACGCCCTTCTCCTGGAGGCCTTTGCAAAAGTTTCCAGCCAAGTTACCCGAAAGCACGCCATCCTCGGCGAAGGACTCGAAGCCTCGACCGCCGAGTGGGGAGCGTTGGGTGTTGATGGTGGGACCCAGGACGATATGCGAGCCTTTGGCAATGGACTCCTCGCCCATGAGCTGACCAACCTCGTGTAGCAATTGGGCGTCCCACGTTGCTCCGAGAGCGGTGGCACAGGGAAAGCAGGCCGCGGGGATTCCATTGAAGAAGCGGGTTCCACGCACGCCGTTGGGGCCATCCGACATGCGCAAGGCGGGGATGTTTAGCCGGGGGATGGCAGCTGTGTGCCAGAAATCCACGCCTGTGGAGAATGTCAGTCCAGATCATGGCTCGGTAGAAAGAAGATGCTACTTGCCCGCTGTGAGAGCTACTTTTTCGCCCAGCGTGAGCTCTTCGATGGTCTTTTCCACGTCCAAACGCGTCATATTGGAGGATGTAGTATAGCTTTATAGTAAACCGAGGAGAAACCGTAAAGAGCAGATTGTATAAAACAAATACGGGTATAAGAAACTAGTATGGTCTATGTGGTGGACGTAGGGAAATCATGGACTGAGAATGGGAGACGATGGGAGGAGACGAGGGGAGGAGGGGTTGTATAAGAAGAGCAAGGCGGGGGGGAGATAGAGGGAGCAAGGACAATTGTCGGAGATACATTCTCCAGGCTCTCCGCCGGATTCCAACACAGGCTGGATGGATCATGCTGGCGGATCGACGGCAGGAGGAGCCGTGGGCAGGCAAACCAGGAAGCACGAATGACGAGCCTGTTCTAAACCCCCGAAGATTACCCGTCGTTCGGAGTGTCGGCCCGCCTTGCCTATCCGCCAGTTGGCCGGTTGCTCTGCCAAGTCCCATGCAGCCCTGTCAGAAAGGCTGACTGGCATTTACACCTGGAGCTGAAGACCCCTACGTGCAGCATTCAAATGATCATACCGCGCAGCCACCCGGCTGCGTGCATCCAAATATCCAATCAAACACAGAGGGGAAAAGAATTATGATACAGGCCGATGCGTGCATGTAGATCGATAGATGAAAGCCCAGGCAACAGACGGAACACAAAAACTCCGTCCACCAATGCTTGAAGATTCCAGTAGGTCAAAAGGAAATAGTAGATTCAATGAGAGACAAAAGCAACATGCATCACGTATCGTTCCGCTGCATCCACTCCCCTCAAGCGCCTCGTCGCGGGCGTTTGTTCTCACTCCCCATCCGCATCCCTCCCCGGCCACTGCCATCCCCGTGTCCTCCTTCGTCGCCAGGCCGATGGCGTTTGCGGTGAGGTCCTCCACTACCACCCTCACGATGATAGTCCCGATCACGCGGGCGATCCCGGGTGCGGTCTCGATCCCGGTCCCGTAGGTCGCGTCCCCCTCCCCAGCGGCGTTCTTCCTCAGTTCCGGCAGCCGGCGGCGGTGGTGGTGGCGGAGGGGCCTGTCCTCCCAGAGAAGACGGCGGGCGCAGGCGGCCTTCATGCTCCTGATTGCTGGGGGTAAGGTCGGCCCCTTCATCCCGGTCTCGTCGGCGGCGGTTGTCTTCGCGTGCCCCAGGCCCTCGTCGGGAAGCCTCACGAGACTCATAGCGCTCTTCCCGGTTGGCACCCGCTGCTACATCACTCCGCCGACTCCGCTCCCGTTCGTAATCTCGAGTCCGCTCGCGATGCTCCTCGCGTCGACTGCTACTTCGTGATGTCTCTTCCTCGCCTCCTCGCCGCTCCCGATCGCGCTCCCGCTCTCTCTCCCGGTCCCGATCATGCGGGTACGTGGTGCCAGAGGAGAATCGCTGGGTTCGCCGGGTCTCCGTGCTGCCTGCATCCTCAGCTGTCTCTCGTCCACTGCCCAGTCGGTTCCGGGGGTGACTGTCATCTTCGCTATATGCGGCACCAGAAGACCGGCCTGCCATGAGATCGGGACGGCCTTGAGTCGACGAGCCAGCACGGCCGCCATCCTCCTGCGCCACGGGCGTTTGGGAACGAGCCGATTGCGGCGACGGAGCGTTCATAGCGGCCGCTTGCCGATTGGCGCCCCGGCCCCGAATGGCTGGGCCAGGGCCACGGTCCGGCGGTCCACCGGATTGC